>NC_084551.2:18835000-18860000 GCF_033978685.3 Nerophis lumbriciformis
GAGAACTGCTTTTTTGGAATTGAGCTTATCATTCACAATTATTATGAGAGACAAGAAAACACATGTCTTTTTTTTAGGATTTTAAAGATATAAAAACACTTGCAAGATTCGCTTAACATTGAGCTAATGGAAGTCAACTATGTTTCCCATCAACATTTTATATACACACTGTTATAGTGTATATGTATAATGTAGTAACAGAGACATTGATAACATCAAGTAATATGTACAATACTTACAGTATTTTGGTCATTTTTAAGAATTACTGGAACTTGTTTCTGGGCAAATTTATTTTAGTGCCCATACCAATGCACTTCATACTTTCGTCAACAACGTGTGTGCGTTCTAATCAAATATACAGAGGATGAACTGCTGGTTATAGAAGCTGAGCAAGCACAAAGAGAGGGTGAGACTTTGGAGCAGACGGAAGTCGAGATAGTCAAGCCCGACGTGACTTGGTGTTGTAAATGTGGAGATTGCCAAGCTATGCCAACAGAAATAGAATGCTTCTGCTGCACTGAGTGGCACACGATGTTGTTAACGATGTAAAGGCGTCTTATATCTGGCGAGGAGGACAATGAAACTGCATCAAAACGAAAGATGAACTGTGCAGAGGTAGAAACTTTTTTTTTTCCATCTAAACAAAACCTAACTGGAAACGTCCCTGGCCAGCTTGACCAAACGGACAACTGTCCATCGAGTAAGTGGCTATAATATTGATCATAATACATGCGGCACGTGATGTTTGTCAGTACACCTACAAACACTGTCGAGCTAGCTGTGTACAAAACATGAAATTTGGGCTAATACTTTACAGATACTGTAATATGATTGTTCATGTTTTTCAGTCAGTACAGATTTGTGTCCAATCGTATTGTGTTGTGCATTACAACTCAAAAGCCATTCAGCTGTTGACAATGTCACGACAGCTTGGTTATTATGCAAGTTGCAAACGTAAATTAAGCATTGTTGTCGGTTTTTGGATGCTTTTTTAGGGTGATTTATAGGCAGGGTGGATTTCTCCCATTAGCAGCATGGCTAGTCACCTAGAACGAGCTGACTATTATAAAGTAGAATGCAAAAAATGTATACACATATGTATTCTTGTCTCTCACAATGATTGTGAACAATAGGCAACATTAAAAAAAGTGCAGCTCACCTTTGAACAGAGATCTCAACTGGATGTGGTTTCAACTATATAACAATTATAAAAAATGTGTATATACAGTCGTGGTGAAAAGTTATGAAGGACATAATGTCATGGCTGTGTTGAGTTTCCAATTATTTCTACAACTCTTGTTTTTTTGTGATAGAGTGATTGGAGCACATACTTGGTCACAAAAAACTTGCTGGGTCAAAAGTATACAAACAGCAATGTTAATATTTGGTTACATGTCCTTTGGCAAGTTTCACTGCAATAAGGCGCTTTTGGTAGCCATCAACAAGCTGCTGGTTGAATTTTTTACCACTCCTCTTGACAAATTGGTGCAGTTCAGCTAAATTTGTTGGTTTTCTGAAATGGACTTGTTTCCTTAGCATTGTCCACACGATTAAGGCAGGACTTTAGAAAGGCCAATCTAAAACCTTAAATGTGGCCTGATTTAGCCATACTTTACCACTGTTGACATGTGTTTGGGGTCATTGTCCTGTTGGAACACCCAACTTTTTTTAAAGCTCCCATTAATGCCCTTTTAGCCTTCATTTCAGTGCTGTTATTGCACTGGAGAATAATACAATGTGATGATCAACTTGACATGCATTTGCATCACTGAACTCTGCTAAGCAATGTGGTCTACATACAACACACAAAGACAAAGATATGTTTCAAAGGGCCAATTTATTTCAGGCCAGAACAAATTGACACAACTATTTTAAATAGCTGCAACATAACATACATAAGTAAGAAACAGCATAGTAACAACATAGCTGTAAAGCTGGCTTCACCTAAGGAAGGCACACGTGACATACACAAAGCCTAACCAGGCAGATTTGAATTGTTGTTTTGGGCAGTACACGGGATCTTTGATCCAAGACACAACTTACATTTAACTATAATGTTCTTTTCTTTGTGCTCGACAAAAGAAAAGAAGTGATACTATCTCATACTTGCCAACCCTCCCGAATTTCAGTGCCTCTCCCCGGGACAACCATTCTCCCGAATTTCTCTCGATTTCCAGCCGGACTTAAGGCACGCCCCCTCCAGGTCCGTGCGGACCTGAGTGAAGACAGCCTGTCATCACGTCCGCTTGGCCAACCAAAAAGTAACCACAGAACACTATACCGTATACAACGGTTTACGTTGTATAGCACCCCCCCCCCTCCCCTCCCCACACCCAGACACACACACAGAGCGCGCCTCTGCTTGTGACACAAGAGATTCAGAAGGATGACACCGCACCGCAGATCTTCTGTTTCTAGCCGATACTACATAAAACACAACCTAAAATAACGCAGTAACGCATCATGTAGTAACGGTAACTGAGTTACTGAATATAAAAAATAACGCGTTATATTACTAGTTACCGCCGAAACTAACGGCGTTACAGAGTAACGCGTTAGTCCAACACTGCAGAGCATAATACTACCACCACCATGCTTGACGGTAGGTTTGGTGTTCCTGGGATTAAAGGCCTAACCCTTTCTCCTCCAAACATATTGCTGGGTATTGTGGCCAAACAGCTCAATTTTTGTTTCATCTGACATCACATGGACAAAGACAAGACCTTCTGGAGGAAAGTTCTGTGGTCAGATGAAACAAAAATTGAGCTGTTTGGCCACAATACCCAGCAATATGTTTGGTGGAGAAAAGGTGAGGCCTTTAGTCCCAGGAACACCATACCTACAGTCAAGCGTGGTGGTGGTAGTATTATGCTCTGGACCTGTTTTGCTGCCAATGTAAACGGGACAATGAAAAAGGAGGATTACCTCCAAATTCTTCAGGACAACCTAAAATCATCAGCCTGGAGTATATATATATACCATATATATGCTGTATGTATACTTTTGACCCAGCATATTTGGTCACATTTTCAGTAGACCCATAATAAATTCATAAAAGAACCAAACTTCATGAATGTTTTTTGTGACAAACAAGTATGTGCTCCAATCACTCATCACAAAAAAATAAGAGTTGTAGAAATTATTGGAAACATCAGCCATGACATTATGTTCTTTACAAGTGTATGTAAACCTTTGACTATAACTGTATATATATTCCACACTTGCAGAAGTGTATGCCCTCTTGCAGCGTAAGTAAATGTCCTGCCATATATTTATATTCATGCGATGATAACCTGCATACTAAATAAATAACAAGACTAGACACATATTACCCAAATAAAACAACGTGTGTATATAAGGTGATTGTTACAAATAAATACAATAAATCCCAATGTCTCAAAATAAAAATAAAGTCAGAATAGCTGTAGTAAAACAGTGTTGTATGACTAATCAACGGCTGAAGGGTCGGTATCATGTTAATATAATTTCACAAATGAGCAAAACATTTTATTTCTGAAGCACCATAATGCAAAATGTAAACAAAAACATTAGTCCAAAACATAACTGAACCAAAAAGATGGTTTTAAAGAAAGGCGAAAAGTGAATACACAAGTAGAGTGAATATATGAGAAGCAGGCTAGTTGGCTAACAGATGAGCCTACCAGAAGTCACAGATCAGTAGTGTATATCCATCAGAGCTCTCACAGCTAAGTAATTCCCCCCAATCAGACGGATCCATGTAAATATGTCAAATGGGGGACGTGAAATTGCCAGTGTGGTTTATTGACTGTGATAAAATCTGAAAAGCACCGCTGAACATAATTACATACTTGTCAGAGCCATAAAAATTAGCTTTATTATCAATGGGATGGTTTTCTACAACTTCATTTGGGGGCGATGCCTTCCAGATGGGGAGCATGGAGAGCTTTTTCACACTCCTCCCTTCTCTGCATCTGGCTCCGTCATTAACAGCATGATGAGCTCCCTCTCTCTTTTCTCTCTGCTGTTGTGCAGAAGAAATCATACACTCCGCACACATAGCGACGTACTGGGCAGTGTAAACACACGACAGCATTTGAACACATGCATAACATTGTGTCAAAGCCTTTATACAATTGCCAGGTACTGTATACACCAAAAACACAACGTCCGACGTCCTCCACACGGTAAACATCTTCAATTTGAATGTTGAGCTCCAGGTCTGATCATTCAAGTGGATGACTTTTCCAACCGGGCTTCAGTTATACTCCAAATGCTCCTCTTGTGCACTGATAGCTTTTATTGAGTCCAGAGAGACAAAGCTGCTTTAAGTTTCCTCTATCTTACCCATTTAAAGCCCCTCAACTGTGACAAGAGCTTTAATGAAGTGCCACTTAGAGGAGAGAAAAACAGCCTTAAAAAAGCAGCATTTGTCAACATTGACATGTTGTACTACAAGCCATTTGTACATTGTGTAAACATATTTTCTTCAAATGAACATACATTTGTCTGCAAATATTTAAAAATAGAGAATTAGGTATATACCATATACCAGGTTAGATTTTGATCAAAATAAAATGTAGGAGTAAACCCACAACGCAACATGGGGTGTGATGTTTAAAAAAAATTGCTAAATGCAATTATACTGAAGTGTGCATAGTAGACATCAAAGGTTTTGACATTTAAAATAATGAATAGTACAAGGTGTAATATTTTCCCTTAATTTTTTGGCGGATATTCTGCGTCAAAATAAACCTACCATGAAAAAAAAACAAAAAAAACTATAGTGTTCCCTTGATTACTGAGAGGATAATGTTATACATAAATCAACAATATAATACATTCGTTATTACATGTCCAGCCACCCATTTTCTACCACTTGTCCCTCTCTGTTTCACGGGGGTGGCTGGAGCTTATCCCAGCTACATTCGGGCGGAAGGCGGCGTACACCCTGGACAAGTCCCCACACGGATAGACAGCATTCACACTCACATTCACACACTAGGGACAATTTAGTGTTGCCAATCAACCTATCCCCAGGTGCATGACTTTGAAAGAAGCTTGAGTACCTGGAGGGAACCCACGCAGTCACAGGGAGATTATGCAAACTCCACACAGAAAGACCCCTAGCCCAGGGATCAAACCCAGGACCTTCTTATTGTGAGGCACCAGCACTAACCACTGATGCATCATTAATACATTTAATGTGAAATTCCATCCATCCATCCATTTCCTACCGCTTATTCCCTTCGGGGTCGCTGGAGCCTATCTCAGCTACAATCGTGCGGAAGGCGGGAAACTATTTCTATTAATTAAACTATTTAAATAATTATTTTACTATCAAATTGTATTTTCATGAATCTGGGAGGCAGTTTTATACAGGAGGTTGTGAGTTCAAACCAAAGACCATAAAAATGGGACCCATTACCTCCCTGCTTGGCACTCAGCATCAAGGGTTGGAATTGGGGGTTAAATCACCAAAATGATTCCCGGGCGCGGCCACCGCTGCTGCTTACTGCTCCCCTCACCTCCCAGGGGGTGATCAAGGGTGATAGGTCAAATGCAGAGGATAATTTCATCGCACCTAGTGTGTGTGTGACTATCATTGGTACTTTGACTTAATACATGTATTTTACCTGTTAACTGAGCCATCAAAGTCAGCGGGCGAGTACTACAGTAACACCTGATTGGTTACACTTGTCTTTGGAACCCTTCGCAAACTTTGAAGCACGGGAATACAGGTCGATATCTTGGTCTGAAAGTGTGGAAATAACACTGACAACTTCAATAAATTCCTCCACTTTAAGATCTACATGGTCTGGGGCAGCAGGTCTAGGTTCCACATACTCTGCAAGGCCTGATATTCTGTGTCGACCAAGTCTCTAAATAGTATGAGTATATTTTACTTGTTGGACTGTGACAGTTGCACAAACAAAATGTGACAACGGCCCAGCATGCAACCTCTGAAGCGGAATATCGGCAGTGCGTAGTAGTGCTGATTAGACGGTATCCTCAATTCAACTTTTGCAGACCATGACTAGGGTAAGTATCTCTCCAGCCGTTTATACCAAATAGCATGTGAAATGAAGGAATACAAATATGTATTTAACAGGCAACGTAAAAGAGGCTAGTCTCTATCCTGTAAACCCTATTTGCTTAGGCTTTAATTCTATATGAGAAAAACGCTGCTGATCCCTTCTCCACTCCTTTCCCTCTCTCCATCTCTCATTACACCAAGCGCTACAAGACCTCACCGCAGAAAAATCCATTGCCATCGATCCTGATGCCCAGCTGCGGCCGCCACAATTATTCTTGAGGATTCTTGAGGAGAAAACATTGGCAATAAATTACATGTGTGCTTTTCATCTGCTGATCTGTAACGTTGCCCCGTCTGGCGACTTGGACGACAAGGTGGGATAACATAAGAGTGATGCACAGTCAATTAAAGGTCCTAAAAAAATGAACTAACTTCCATGGCTATCAGTCCCGTATGAATCACTCGAGCATTTTTATGGATATTCAACCCTAAAAAATGTTCTGTTTAGGCTTATGCATGGTTAGCCTGTAAAGCAGAATCATTTGTTTTTGCCCCCATGATGCACCTAAGCTCTTATTTATTATAATTCAAGATGCAACCTTTCTTTACACGTGTAGTACGGTATATATTCTCCATTATATGTGTGTGTCTGCATGCAGCTATAATTGCCTCCCTCATTAGTTATGTTTTAACAGGAGAGGAAGGGAGGGCAATTAATTTTACCGCTTAATTTTTGACACTGAATCCGCTGCTGTATTGATGTGCTGGCCGTTTTGCCTCTCATTTTTCAGGGAAATTAATTGACAAAGTACGAAGATTTATCAGCATATTGCCAGATTAAGCGACAAACTGAGGCAATGAGGAAATCAATTGCAGCTCTGTCGTTGTGTTCAGTCCCCCAACCCCCCACGGTGACCGCTCCCCTCTCTGCAATGCCCGAGAGCCTGGGAAAAAGCTGGGTGGGTCAGAAGCAGCGCACTTATTTATTTGTGTCGCTCATTCATCAGCGGTTACAAATGACCCTGGCGGCTGAAGACCACAGAACTCCCTTACCCGCCCTCCTTCCAATCCCTCAGACAGGACTGGTGTAGAGAAAAGTGATTAATAACAAAAACACACAAATCAGAAAGGAGCAATGAATTCAGTTCAGGGCAATACAAGGAGAGCCGCAAGTCTTACCTTTCTCCCTTTATAAGGTGAACAAATTATGACATATTACATCTTGACTTTGACTTCATGGGTGCGAATGTTGGTATAATAATAATTGTGCCTTATCTACTGCTTTATGGTACAATACATTTGCTTTGCGGGACAATTGCTTGACAAAATATTCGGCTGGGTGTTTTTGTCTTTAACAATAAAATGCAGTTTAAATATCATGCACATACATAAGATAACTCCTCCAAGGATACCCTGCATGTTGATATATTCTTGGCAGCGTATGTGGGGCTGACTGACAAGCCTAAAAAAATTGGATTGTGCAAAAAAACAGCTGGTAAACGTGATGTCCAAAATTTCTGGCATATGGCTTTTAGGACCAGTGTTCACATTCAGCAATAATATCGCTTTTGAGGGAGAGGTGATGGTTTTGGTTAGTTATCTATTTGATACAAATATATTCTAGTTGTTCCAGTTGCATGTGTGTGTGTTTGTGATATGTCATGATTATTTTTTGGGGGGTGTTTGTTGACCTTGAACTTGCATTTAGCATTAAACTTCTGGTAACACTTTAGTATGGGTAACATATTCACCATTAATTAGGTTCGTATTAACATGCAAATTAGTAACATATTGGCTCTTAATTAGTCATTATTAAGTACTTATTAATGCCTTTATTCTGCATTGCCTTAGTATACAACCAGTAAGCCATTAACTAAGAGTCTTCCCTCAATAACCTCAGAATTATTGCTTATTAGTAACCCTAACCCTAACCCTAACCCTTATATGTTCCCCTAATGTCCAAATAAGTCTAAATTAAGTCTTTGTTACTTAAAATATATTCCTGATACTAAACTGTTACCAAACTTATTTATTGTACAACAACACAAGGAAACTAATATGAGGTTTTCCCACACAACTGAGCTCTGAATACCTCCCCATTTAGTCACTGGCCTTACAGCTTCTGCATAATTCTAATAGTCATTATTATTTCCCCCTTTTCTCACTTAATTCAGTCTCTTCCTGTTGGTGTTTCTCTTTATGACAAATGCACATGCATACACACAACAGCACACCTCTCCAGGTGGGAACTGGGTGACTGAGATGCCAGATAGGGAATGATGAGTGCTGGATACAAATGAAAATAAAACGTCTAATTATGTCAGCGGTGCCTTGACGTTACATCACTGTTAAAACACATTTAAAATAACATCCAGCAAGTCTCTCTCTCACACAGCAGGCACCCATGACGGATGGAGGGCTCTCCTGCAAGCATTCAGTCAGCCTGTCAGGCCGCTGGCTGCTGCTGTGTCTTTCCCTGACTTAAACGGGACACGTGTGAGACGTTATTAGGGCCGAGAAGGAAGGGCTTGGTTGCAGCAAAAAAAAGACAATTTGGTTGACCTGGGCTATTGCTGAGGGGGTATCATCTAAAAAAAAGTATCCTTGAACTGCAGAATATGCTATAACAGGGCTATTCAACTACATAATGAAGAGGGCCACAGTTTCAAGAGCCCAAGGGCTCAGGGGCCGGACATCGAAATGTGGATGTCTCTTCAGAAAATGCCTCTGAGGTTTTATTCTTTTGAGACTGTTTACTTAATTCTAATAGTTAACACATCAGCTTTCACACTGCACTGGCAATCAATTAATTATTCTGCCCTTGCTCTACCTTTTCAGCGTGTGCAGCTCGACGGATAGTTAACAGCATGAAGAAACTAAAGCTCCAGAAGTTTTGTTGAGGATTGATGTTCTTTCTTTTAAATTATTATACTCTCTCAGTTTTACTTACTTTTTCTTTCATTTAGGTTTTTAAGACTGAAAATATAAACATAAAATAAACGTTACAAAAGTATAACGTCCATTTTGTATTTTACATAATGACCATTGTGTATTTAACATCAAATAGAAGGTTTAGTGTTACTACATTCACGCATTATACTACGGATGTTTACGCATATAAAAACTAGACAACATCCACATCAAACATTGGACACAATGTATGTGACTCATCACAATTAAACCTAAGGTGTAGCATTATTGCCCTCTACTGGTCAAATTCACCACTCCATGTATTAAACGAGCTTTGATTGCCAAAGTTACTCTCAGACAAAAAAACCAGCACGACAACAAATACAAAAGGCATCACAAAGTCAGCAATTTCAATGTAAAACAAAGTAAATATATTAATGCACAATATATACTGACAAATATTTGAGCAAGTTTCGTGATGAAGCTTACACGTGTGGATTTCTACTGTTGTTGCTGCTTGTCTCGATCACTTTGTCTGAGGCTTAAATGGTCTGACAGGAAACAATGATTTGAGCACGGGCAGAATATACATACTTTGTTGTCCAGTCTCTGCTAAAAGTCAGATTTTTTCAGGTTTGAATGAGTAGTATTTTTCTACTCACCCTACTGCTGCTTCAATGTGACACATATGCCTAGCTGTTGCCCCCTGTGGGGTGGCAGGAGTACTGCATATATGATCAACCATAGTAGGGATGCGAATTGACAAGATTGTTCTAGTTCCGATTCCACTTTTGATTCTGCCTAACAATTTGGTCCCTAACAATTCTCTTTTAGATTCTTATTTGGGAAAAAAACACTTTAAAAAAGGTAGATTAGCCTCAATTTTGTTGAGTTTAGAAGCACCTTGACCTTAGAAAGCCCACAAAGAGGTCACATAATGTAGCATAGAAGAAAAAAGGGTACTTTAAAAAAAAATATATATATATATTTTTCTGTTGTAGTCATGTACAAATTACACAGTTATCTAATATTTAGTAACATGTGATATTAACGTATTACATGCAAAGTGAGATATATCAAGCCTTTACTGATTATAATTTTGATCATTGTGGCTCACAGTTTATGTAAACCTTGAATTGAAAATCTCAGAAAATGTGGGGTTTCAAAAAGTGTAAGCCAAGATCATCAAAACGGTAGTAAAGGCTTTAGATACCTCACTTTGCATGTAATGAGTTAATACCACATATTACTTTCACATTTGAAGTTACTTGCTTACATGAGTGGACTTGTCCACGACATTCTCATTTTTCGAGTTTCACCTGTATAATGACCAGTGTTGGGTTAGTTACTGAAAACCAGTAACTAGTTACAGTTACTAGTTACTTTATTTCAAAAGTAACTCAGTTACTAACTCAGTTACTTACACCAAAAAGTAATGCGTTACTGTGAAAAGTAACTATTTAGTTACTTCTTTTTTTCTTCTTTTTTTTTTTAAAGCTCCCATTAATGCCCTTTTTGCCTTCATTTCAGTACTGTTATTGCACTGGAGAATAATACAATCTGTTGATCAACTTGACATACATTTTTATTTTCCTTTTAACATAATTAATGAAAAACAGTGCAACATAAAAAGGCATTCCTCCTTTCTTTAAATTTGGACCAATGACCATGAATAAAAAACAAGTTAAAGTGCAACATAAGAAGAAACATCATCTTCCTTGAAACATAGGTAGTGAAATAAAGCCTGACATCTGGAGTGATGCTGCTGTCTTCCACACTTGGAGCCATGGATTGTAGAATACTTGTTTTCAGTGGCAGGATCATTGACACAGATGGTGAAGTTTCAGTGCTCAGTAGAGATGGAACACTTTTGAGGGGTTTAAGCACCTGGAGGACCTCACCTGCCACTCTCACATCATCATCAGACAGGGTGACATTTGTCTTCAGGGTGTTGTGGGTCAATGCAGAGTATATAGCTGCCTGCTGCTCCAACATATCATAAGTGGAGTTCCACCTCGTTGGGACATCATGTATGAACAGGCAGCTTTAGCATTTCTTGCTTTGTCTTAAGCACATGAGCAGCTGTTGTGCTTGGGTGGAAGTAAGAAACCTTCCTGATCCTCCCAAAGAGGCGCTCCATCCTATTGACTGAGATTCCCTTCTGTGATGCCAAATTCACTACATGTGCAAAGCACCTATCTGTGGTCCCAGTCCTGCCTCATTCTCTGTAATTATTTGATTTTTGGCATTATCACGTGTGACTGGGATATCTTTATCTTCCATTCCTCCACTGCTTGTGTCAGTACCTGCGCAAGGTGACTCTCGTAGAGGGGGCGTGTCTTCTCATCTCCCAGTCTGCTGTGATGAAGTGAGCGCTTATAGTTCCGCTGGACGTCCACCCGTCTGTCATGAGCGCAACAGATGATGCTCGGGATAGTTCATCCACAACTTTTTTCTTCTCCTGCTCATAAAGATCTGGCACAATCTTATTGCTGAAGTGGGTGCGCGACGGGATGTCGTAACGTGGTTCAAGCACGTTCAGCATGTGTTTAAAACCCTCGTTTTGCACAACCGAGTCTGCACTTATAAACACACCGATTCAATGGCGGGGGCGTTCAAGCTCCTCCATTACTCCGCTCGCCATGACCACGCTGTGTGTGGACTGAACGTGCCAACAACTTTTTTTTTTGTTTCATGTATCAAACCGCGGATCAGTTGTGTGCCTCATCCCCTCCCCACACCCACACACACACACACATAGACCGCGCCTCTTTTCTTCTCTCCGGCCTGTGACAGAGGAAGATTCAGAAGAACGACACCGCAGCGCTTCTCTTTCTAGCCGATACTACATCAAAAGTAACGTAAAATAACGCAGTAACGCATCATGTAGTAACGGTAACTAAATTACTGAATTAAAAAAAATAACGCGTTAGATTACTAGTTACCGCCGAAACTAACAGCGTTACAGTAACGCGTTACTTTGTAACGCGTTAGTCCCAACACTGATAATGACTGAGAGAAAATCTAGTTGGAGGAAAACATGCAACTTTTTGTCTGACTACAATTAAACCGAAAATTAGGAGTGTCTACTGTAGCAAATAGACCACAAACTTAGTCGCTGCTCGGTGACATTCGTCTAACTGGAGCTCCCCGCCTCAGAGGCAGACACAACCTGTTTCTTGTCATGCTCATCTAAATGAGAAGGCATTGATTTCAATTGAACAAATAATAGTGCTAACATGATAGGCGGTGAGTTAAGCCTGGTGTATACTCTTACGTCGCGTAGCTTGCTTAGGCGACGCCATCATCTGCCCTTCCCCTGCGTAGTAGGCTGCCGCGTAGCTTATGTGCACCTCCCAAAAATCCTAGGTTCAACAAGCTTATTTGGGTGATGTTCGGTGGGCCAAATGAATAGCTTTGGCAGGCCAGATGTGGTCTGAGGGCTACCTGTGCTAGAAGAAACTTACAATAGAGCAGTATAGTTTGTATTTCCATTCAGAAATCATAGGTTCACTGTTAAGGCCAAAATGTAGTTCCTAATGGATCTTTTTTGTTATGTAAATCGTTGTTATACTGGTAAGTTTATCAAACCTGCACCCTTTTATGTTGACACCGACATGTTAATTTCAGAGCACTGAGTCGGTACTGGAGAACTCTTGGGATTCTCAAAAATTGATCCAGGTAAACGTCACGTAGTTATGACACTACACCAGGGGTCGGCAACCCGTGGCTCCGGAGCCGCATGCGGCTCTTTGATCACTCTGATGCGGCTCAGCAGCTTACTTGCTGAACCCCCCAATTTTCCCGTGAGACTTCCGGATTTCAGTGCCTCTCGCAGAGAACTCCCGGGATTAATATTCACCGATTTTCACCCTTACGGCAATAATAAGGGCGTGCCATGATGGTACAACATTTGGCGCTCTCTACAATCTGTATTAACAGCGTGCCAGCCCAACACTTGTTATACAATACACATCTTCTGCTTGCACACGTACGTGACAGCAAGGCATACTTTGTCAACAGCCACACAGGTTACACTGACGGTGACCATATAAAACAACTTTAACACTCTTACTAATAATGCGCCACACTTTGAACCAAAACCAAACAAGAATGACAAACGCATTTCGGGAGAACATCTGCACCTTAACACAACATAAACACAACAGAACAAACACCCAGAATCCCATGCAGCCCTGACTCTTCCGGGCTACATTATACACCCCTGCTACCACCAAACCCCGCCCCCACCCCAACCCTGCTCCCTCACACATGGTAGCGGGGGTGTATAATGTATCCCGGAAGAGTTAGGGCTGCATGGGATTCTGGGTATTTGTCCTGTTGTGTTTATGTTGTGTTACTGTGCAGATGTTCTCCCGAAATGTGTTTGTCATTCTTGTTTGGTGTGGGTTCACAGTGTGGCGCATTATTAGTAAGAGTGTTATAGTTTTTTTTTTTTTATACCGCCACCTTCAGTGTAACCTGTGTGGTTGTTGACCAAGTATGCCTTGCTGTCACCTACGTGAGCAAGCGAAAACACCATACAACATGTTGCTGATCAGGCACGCTGGTTGTAGTGGGTGCCATATGCTGTACCATCACGGCACACATGACGCTGACAAGCGCCATTCATGTAAACCCGCGTGCCGCACCAGCTTCCAAATTCCATATGAAGGTGTGGGCACCGTGTCTGAGACCCCTGGTTTATACACAGCACAAAGCACAAAGAAAACTTTATATGCAGTGTTATTTCATTCAAAATTTCAAAACAATTTTGCGGCTCCCATTGTTTTCTATAACTTGCGAAACTGGTCAAAATGTCTCTTTGACTGGTAAAGGTTGCCAACCCCTGCACTACACCTATTCACAATAAGAGACAGTGTAGGATCTGACAATAGGAAACATCAATAAAGGGATATGCTTTCACACAAAATAAACCTGTACACCAGCCAAAAGTTTGTAACACAATATTCTTTACCCAAAGTCACGCACGATTAGCAAGGCAATGCAATGCTGGAGAGTTTAGTGTCAGTTTGAAGTGGAAACCACAGCTTTACTCATGGGCCAAAGCTACCGCACTACCACCTCTAACATCCTCCTGGCGTTGATCCCTGCATTCCAGTACACCACAGGCCAAGATTAATCCACTCAAAAAAGGGAAAAAGTGAAGTAATAATCCACAAAATTGCTGTGGAGCAAGAAGACGACAGCAACAATATGAGAGATATCCAAGATGGCGTCTGAGGTCACTTCATTGTGTCCTATTTGCATGGCACACCTTGCTTAAATGCATACCCACCGACATGCTAATAGAGGGTATTGATATACAAAAGTACATTATATATGTTTTAAGATACACCATGTAAAAGATCAGTGCTGTGCACATGAATGCCATACACAAATCCTATTCCTAACCGATTATAACTTACGGCTAATAAAATACCGTAGTTGTATCTGTTTAGCTGTTACACGATAATGACGTAGGAACTATCTGTCATCTTGTGTTGCAAACCGAGTTGACTTGTTTTAAGCCTTGAAAGATAGGTGCTGAGAAAAGACTTCCCTGCTGTGAGATAAATGGTACCAATGATTGTCACACACACACTAGGTGTGGTGAGAATATCCTCTGCATTTGACCCATCACCCTCACCTCCTGGGAGGTGAGGGGAGGCGTGAGCAGCAGTGGTGGCCGGCCCGGGAATCATTTTTGGTGGTTTAACCCCCAATTCCAAACCTTGATGCTGAGTGCCAAGCAGGGAGGTAATGGGTCCCATTTTTATTGTCTTTGGTATGACTCGGCCGGGGTTTGAACTCACAACCTACCGATCTCAGGGCGGACACTCTAACCACTAGGCCACTGGAAAGGGGTAGGATTAAATAAGCTCTGCTTCTTCCTACCCCTTTTCGGACATGCTGTAATGAAACAACTGGAAATATGTGATGCATTACATTGTTCGACATAAACTGACACTGAAATGAATAACTAATATTGGTGTCAGTCTAGTTCAAAGTCACTTAACCTATTATCAAGACATGTTTAGTTTTTAAATGAGTTAGTATAGCAATTATTTCTAAAGTATTTATAGCTGTTGAAAGAAGATAAATGGAGATGGGGATAAGGAACACATAGCTGTTGACCATCTGAATGTATATTATTTCCTCCAGCATTTTTCCATCATAGTGGTTGATTAAATTACATACTTTAGAAGGCGGCGGAATTGAGAGTTTTTAGTCTCTTTGGGACCAAAAAATACTGCTCAACTGTCTCTGGGTGCTGAAAATGAGTACAGATGGCCAAGTCATGGCTATAATCAGCCAAAAATGTGTGTATGTTTTTTCCAAACAAAGCTGTGAAGATTCATTATCAATGTGAGATTTTCACAGTTAACACATAAAGTTCTTGTGCATTCAGTTTGCACATCTATAGATGTATTAGAAAGTACATTTTGTTTGATCCAAGAATATTTATATATATATATATATATATACATATATATATATATATATATATATATATATATATATGTGTGTGTAATGTGTGTGTGTCTGTTCTTGTATTTCTACCCTTCTTGAGACATCAACAAGAAAAAGTACCTTCCGTATGAGGACCGGTGAACAAGTTAGGACCGAAATCATGGTCCCAATACGGAAAAATATCGCATTTAATAGAGAATGTCTTATTTGCACCCCTGGTGCAAAACTCTATCAAAATTAGGGTGGTCACAAATTTTTAAATTGACTGTATGTCGGTTTTAAAAGTGCTGGTTAACATATGAAATAACGAGTGTGTGTAAAAATTTGAAGTGCTCCCCCTCTGGCCAACATATGAAATAACAAGGCAACATTAATAAAACAAATAGAATAAATATGTATATAGAGACATAGTGTAAAAACTTGAAGTAAATAATGAAGATTAAAAAATTCCAAACAAATTTTTTTTTTCTTTTACTAAAAGCATTTTTTTTCTAACAAAGTGTCGAATTTTTTCTTATAAAATTGGAAACAATCTCTCATTTTCTTTCTCTTTCTGTAATATTGCAATATGTTCTCGTAAAATTATTACCTTTTTATGTAAAATGATTACTTTTTAATGCAAAAGGGTGACATTTTTCATATACAATTCTGACTTTTATCACAATATTGCCATGTTTGTATCGTTCTTGTAAAATAGTGACATTTGTTTGAGTAAAATTAAGACTTTTGTCATAATGTTGCAGAGTAAAATTCTGATTATTGTTATAATATTGCCAACATTTTAAAGTTTTCTTATAAAATTGTGTGAAGTGAATTATATTTATATAGCGCTTTTCTCTCGTGACTCAAAGCGCTTTTACATAGTGAAACCCAATATCCAAGTTACATTTAAACCAGTGTGGGTGGCACTGGGAGCAGCTGGGTAAAGTGTCTTGCCCAAGGACACAATGGCAGTGACTAGGATGGCGAAAGCGGGGACCAAACCTGGAACCCTCAAGTTGCCGGCACGGCCACTCTGCAAACCGAGCTATACCGCCCCACGGTATTGTGACTTTTGTTAAGTAAAATTATGACTCTTTTCATAAAATTGCCAACATTTTAAGCTTTTCTTGTAAAATTGCAACTGTTATTGAGTGAAATTACAACTTTTATTATATTACTGCCAAAATGCCAAAGTTTTTCTTGTGAAATTGTGACCTTTTTCTTCGGAAATTCGAACTAATTTTTCACAACAACCTTTTTTATATTTGCGTAGTATGTATATATTATTATGTTGTAAATATAAATCTTTAATCTTTCTTGGTCCTAAAGAGGTAGGCATTATTCGGAGGTCTCAAGAAGGTAACACATACAATAATGTGTGTGTGTGTGTGTGTGTGTGTGTGTGTGTGTGTGCTGACATAACAGTACAGGATGCAAATAATTTTAGGTACAAGTTAATAGAGTAACTTTCTCACCAGTGTGTGTACGATAATGGTCCTTCATGGCTGACAGGTTCAGGAAGGCATAGTGACAGGACGGCCAGGAACACTTATACGGTTTCTCGCCACTGTGAAGTTTCAGGTGGTTGTTTAGGGCCCATTTTTCACTAAAGGAGCGCTCACACAACTTGCAATCGAACTTCCTGCAGAGTGTAGAAGGTAGAGAAGGCCGAAGAAAGGGAGGGGAAACGAAACAGAGCGGGAGAAAAAAAACAATGTTATTTACTGATCCCAGTCTGGACATAAAATATTGGAAAATCTTCGCCATGAAAAAGGAAATGGAGTTTGCTGGGTAGTCACACTCATAGTCACAAAGCACAGGGCCATTTGATTGCGCGCTGTATATCTACACTGACAAACACACAAACACAGACACACGTGCACGCACAGTGCACGTTGGCTGCTGGCGTGTCATGTCTGTATAAGCAGGCATTGATTTTTCTGTCCTGGCCTGCCACCTCCACCATTTATTCTCTGCTTTGCACCAGGGCCCAGAGGACTACAGAAATTCTGTTATAGTCCACACACACACACACACACACACACACACACACACACACACACACACACACACACACACACACACACACACACACACACACACACACACACACACACACACAAAGGAGGCGGAGGGGTCTGTGGGGAGAATAAAGTTCAGCTGTCCAGCATCCCCAACCACTTAGCCAGGGTTAAATGAACAGTTATCAACATTTTACCCACAACTTCTCTCGTGAAGGTCCTGTTTCATATATGCTCTTATTGGAACAGCTTTCAAATACAGTACTTACTTATAAATTGTCATCTGTAACATCAGCATCTCCTTAAATTTTGATAAAACATATTAATCTCTGCAGCATCGCGTGGACATCGGGGGCGGTACCACTGGATTGGCAGACCGGGGTGGTGGTTCCTCTCTTTAAGAAGGGGAACCGGAGGGTGTGTTCCAACTATCGTGGGATCACACTCCTCAGCCTTCCCGGTAAGGTCTATTCAGGTGTACTGGAGAGGAGGCTACGCCGGATAGTCGAACCTCGGATTCAGGAGGACCAGTGTGGTTTTCGTCCTGGTCGTGGAACTGTGGACCAGCTCTATACTCTCGGCAGGGTCCTTGAGGGTGCATGGGAGTTTGCCCAACCAGTCTGCATGTGTTTTGTGGACATGGAGAAGGCATTCGACCGTGTCCCTCGGGAAGTCCTGTGGGGAGTGCTCAGAGAGTATGGGGTATCGGACTGTCTGATTGTGGCAGTCCGCTCCCTGTATGATCAGTGCCAGAGCTTGGTCCGCATTGCCGGTAGTAAGTCGGACACGTTTCCAGTGAGGGTTGGACTCCGCCAAGGCTGCCCTTTGTCACCGATTCTGTTCATAACTTTTATGGACAGAATTTCTAGGCGCAGTCAAGGCGTTGAGGGGATCTTGTTTGGTGGCTGCAGGATTAGGTCTCTGCTTTTTGCAGATGATGTGGTCCTGATGGCTTCATCTGGCCAGGATCTTCAGCTCTCACTGGATCGGTTCGCAGCTGAGTGTGAAGCGACTGGGATGAGAATCAGCACCTCCAAGTCCGAGTCCATGGTTCTCGCCCGGAAAAGGGTGGAGTGCCATCTCCGGGTTGGGGAGGAGATCTTGCCCCAAGTGTAGGAGTTCAAGTACCTCTGAGTCTTGTTCACGAGTGAGGGAAGAGTGGATCGTGAGATCGACAGGCGGATCGGTGCGGCGTCTTCAGTAATGCGGACGCTGTATCGATCCGTTGTGGTGAAGAAGGAGCTGAGCCGGAAGGCAAAGCTCTCAATTTACCGGTCGATCTACGTTCCCATCCTCACCTATGGTCATGAGCTTTGGGTTATGACCGAAAGGACAAGATCACGGGTACAAGCGGCCAAAATGAGTTTCCTCCGCCGGGTGGCGGGGCTCTCCCTTAGAGATAGGGTGAGAAGCTCTGCCATCCGGGAGGAGCTCAAAGTAAAGCCGCTGCTCCTCCACATCGAGAGGAGCCAGATGAGGTGGTTCGGGCATCTGGTCAGGATGCCACCCGAACGCCTCCCTAGGGAGGTGTTTAGGGCACATCCGACCGGTAGGAGGCCGCAGGGAAGACCCAGGACACGTTGGGAAGACTATGTCTCCCGGCTGGCCTGGGAACGCCTCGGGGTCCCACAGGAAGAGCTGGACGAAGTGGCTGGGGAGAGGGAAGTCTGGGCTTCCCTGCTTAGGCTGCTGCCCCCGCGACCCGACCTCGGATAAGCGGAAGAAGATGGATGGATGGATGGATGGATGGATATTAATCTCACTCGAGCAAAAGTGTGCTCATGATGCACTGATCCATTTCCTTGTGCCAAACACTTTTTTTTTTGACAATCATTACACTATATATACGCACTAGCAAAACATTCAGACTACAAGAGCCAAAAATAGTCTCACGGTTTATAAACTTTTTAAAAAGTTGTAATATTTCCTTATACATTTCACTTATTACAACAACAGAATACAACAAACGGGAAGTGCAGTAGGATTGTCTGAGCCGTTTTATACGTATGGCACAATAAAATTCTTAGTGCTCGTTTGAAAATGTCTTTCAGCGTTGCATTATTTGTTGTTTTCCAATTTCTCGCCACATATTAATTAAGCAGACAGGAACATCGGTGTTGTTGGCAATGCAGCAAAGGGATCTGTCAATTCAGATATCTCACGCACTTTAAATCACTAGAAAAAAGCGCTATATAAATCTATTCATTATTAATATTAATATAAATAAATTCTACTTTCTTCTGAGATTTTTATTTATGGTGATGGTTTTTGTTTCATCTGACATTGCATGGACAAAGATAAGACCTTCTGGAGGAAAGTTCTGTGGTCAGATGAAACAAAAATTTTGCTGTTTGGCCACAATACCCAGCAATATGTTTGGAGGAGAAAAGGTGAGGCCTTTAATCCCAGGAACACCAGACCTACAGTCAAGCATGGTGGTGGTAGTATTATGCTCTGGGCCTGTTTTGCTGCCAGTGGAACTGGTGCTTTACAGAGAGTAAATTGGACAATGAAAAAAGAGGACTCCCTCCAAATGCATTAGGACAACCTAAAATCATCAGCCCGGAGGTTGGGTCTTGGGCGCAGTTGGGTGTTCCAACAGGACAATGACCCCAAACACACGTCAAACGTGGTAAAGGAATGGCTAAATCAGGCTAGAATTAAGGTTTTAGAATGGCCTTCCCAAAGTCCTGACTTAAATGTGTGGACAATGCTGAAGAAACAAGTCCATGTCAGAAAACCAACAAATTTAGCTGCACCAATTTTGTCAGGACGAGTGGTCAAAAATTAAACCAGAATCTTGCCAGATGCTTGTGGATGACTACCAAAAGCGCCTTATTGCAGTGAAACTTGCCAAGGGACATGTAACCAAATATTAACATTGCTGTATGTATACTTTTGACCCAGCAGATTTTGGTCATATTTTCAGTAGACCCATAATAAATTCATAAAAGAACCAAACTTCATGAATGTTTTTTGTGACCAACAAGAATGTGCTCCAGTCACTCTATCACACAAAAATAAGAGTTGTAGACATTATTAGAAACTCAAGACAGCCATGACATTATGTTCTTTACAAGTGTGTGTAAACTTTTGACCACGACTTACAATTAAGGTTGTACTTAACAGTGAAGTACAACTTTACTGCATCATATCGCAGATATCTGTCTGTTTCCCATACATTCTCAAAGTGTTTTTCTTTCTTTGTAGGATAATTGCACTTTTTTCCATATGATGCCTTATTAAGCTTCAAGAAACACAGAGAAAGTAAATACAATAGAAAAGCCTGTCCTGGAATTAATCTTTGCCACCCTCTATAATTCAAGTGTAGCATGACTAATGAGAGAGTCATAAACAAATGAAGTCAGGTTTTGGGGGGCATTTGTCTTGTAGCATGGATCATGTTATTTTAGGGAGGGTGGCTGTCTTTAAGTCCTGATTGTGTCGCTTGAGCCCCATGGTATCGGTTACATAGCGAGCAGCATGACACTCACCTGAACAAATAATGACTCCACGCAGCATGTAGCATGTGTCTGAATCAATAATTCAAACTCATACATCTTCCTTACTGGAAGAAGGGGGACAACAGTGTAATAGGGGAGGGATGTAAAGAGAGAAAACGCCCGGAATTAAAGGTGTGTGTGTGTGCGTGTGTGTGCTGGTAGTGGGGTAGGGGGGAAGAGTAAAATGTGTCCTGGCAACAATATCAATCTATATGTTCCATAAAGATGACTTTGAGTTGGATATAGATGTTGTGCTGGAGACATTTTAAGCCTGCTTTCGACAAGGGAACGAGAGGCTGTAAAATGCCGCCTGCAACATCAAATGCACATTAAACTGCTTTATTTTTCTTAGCACGTGACTTAGAAGAAACATAATTTGACCAATAGATGTGCATTTGCATCTGTATTTTACTCCCTGCGGTATTTATAGAACAGCTCGTTGCCCATGCCACCATGGGAGAGGTAAATAAGATGAGTGAAGAGATGCTATCTTTTATTGTAAGCATTATGTGCAACACTCGTGCTTTATGAGCTAAACAGGCCATTGTTTATCATGCAGCCTAATCGCAAAGTCAGGCAGGCAGGCAGGCCTCGACGTGGGCACGCATGCTGGGACGGAGGAAAAACGAGAGGGAACACAGAGCAGAGGATGGAGCGGGTGTGCCCTGGCAGCGTTGAACAAACAGTGGGGGGTTTTGTAAGGGTTTGCGTCTGTTTTTTATGGGATCAGATGGAGCACTTTGATCTTGTCCCCGCGTGTCAGATCCCGTCATGATCCACCGTCTTGCCCATGCATATGCACGCAGCCTCTAAACCGCCAGGCGCCATGCAAAACCCACTGAAGGTAGAAGATAGAGGGGAGGAAAATTGAGTGCGAGAAAGGGACATAGGTTTAGCAAATTGACTTTTGAATATGTGTGTGCTTATGCATATGCATATTTAGATAGATAGATAGATAGATAGATAGATAGATAGATAGATAGATAGATAGATAGATAGATAGATAGTACTTTTTACGACATTTATTTAATAATACCACCTTAACATTTGACAACCAAACAATTACACAAGGCGAATCAGTAAAGAATCTGGGTATTATCTTCGACCCAACTCTCTCGTTTGAATCAAACATTAAGAGTGTTACTAAAACGTCCTTCTTTCATCTCCGTAATATCGCTAAAATTCGTTCTATTTTATCCACTAGCGACGCTGAGATCATTATTCATGCGTTCGTTACGTCTCGTCTTGACTACTGTAACGTATTATTTTCGGGTCTCCCTATGTCTAGCATTAAAAGATTACAATTGGTACAAAATGCGGCTGCTGGACTTTTGACAAGAACAAGAAAGTTTGATCATATTACGCCTATACTGGCTCACCTGCACTGGCTTCCTGTGCACTTAAGATGTGACTTTAAGGTTTTACTACTTACGTATAAAATATTACACGGTCTAGCTCCGTCCTATCTTGTCGATTGTATTGTACCATATGTCCCGGCAAGAAATCTGCCGCGCACAGGTCCGGTGGCCATGGATGAAGTGCTGGCTGTCCAGAGTCGGGACCCGGGACCCGGGACCCGGGGTGGACCACTCGCCTGTGCATCGGCTACCACTCGCCTGTGCATCGGCTGGGAACATCTCTGTGCTGCTGACCCGTCTCCGCTCGGGATGGTGTCCTGCTGGCCCCACTATGGACTGGACTCTTACTATTATGTTGGATCCACTATGGACTGGACTCTCACAATATTATGTCAGACCCACTCGACATCCATTGCATTCGGTCTCCCCTAGAGGGGGGGGGGGGGTTACCCACATATGCGGTCCTCTCCAAGGTTTCTCATAATCATTTACATCGACGTCCCACTGGGGTGAGTTTTTCCTTGCCCTTATGTGGGCTTTGTACCGAGGATGTCGTTGTGGCTTGTGCAGCCCTTTGAGACACTTGTGATTTAGGGCTATATAAATAAACACTGATTGATTGATTGATTGACTTTATAGATTCCTTCAGGAGAGTTCCCTCAGGAAAATTTAAATTCCAGCAGCAGTGTACAGAATTGAGATCGAATTTAAAAAGTAAAGAGTAAATAATGGGGCTATAAATTGAAATAAAATAGAAAATGTTACAATAAGAATACAAATAAAAAAGCAACAATAAGAATAAAAATACAACAGTAAAAATAAGAATATAACAAGAGAAACTAGGCAGTAGTGACCATGTTATGAAAATGTATTGCACTGTTTTTTGTTGCAGTTTATTTCAGTATTGTTATTGTTTTGCATCCCCTGTCACCCGAGTAGCCCTAGTACTTGACATACACAAAGGCGGATTTAAATTACTAAACATTTTATAATACTATTTTTAATTTTTATTTTGTATCATCTTATTTTATTACTTGGTGAACACTACGAAAAAACAAAGTGCTTTACGTAAAATTGGCAGACCACGCCTTTTCCAGAGAAACAGAAGGTACTTGGATTTGAAGCAGAGCTCAAATATAATGTATGCTTTAAGGTGCGGTTTGTGGCAGCCAGGTGGCTCCCGAGGGTGAGCTGGCGTTCATATAAGCTGAAAATAATATAGCTCGACCGCTTCCAGGTCCAGCCATGTCACCAACATACCCCACTAATAAACGCACACATACAAGTAAACACTATAATGTGACGTTGTAAAGCAGTGTTACATAATTTAATTCACTGTTTCTATTGTTCACTTTCTTCAACAGGAGTACAGCAACCACCCATGGCATCTATTTTTAAATCCTTTCATTCTTGAAGATCTCTCCATCGTTTAAAAAAAAAAGTAAATATTTACTAGAGCTTTTCAATCTTTAGTTCTGTCTTTGTCGAGTTGTTTTTGGTGGATGCTTTCTCTTGTCTTGTATAGTGAGTGTACAGTGTGTCAGCCATCACTGCAAATTGTTGTTTGTCTGGGACTGCTTTTGTACATGTTTGCGCATGATACGTGTAGGTATGTGTGTGTGTGACAGCCGGGATTTACAGCCGTAAAAGCGAATTATTTCATTCGAAGAGAAATGCAATTTTTATAAAGTTTTTAACTTGTAATTGTGACAAATATACAGTCGTCCCTCGTTCATGGCGACCAATTGGTTCCAAGCTTGACCGTGTTAAATTTCTGGAAAGTAGAGTTATTTTGAATAAATCATATATTTTCATAGATAGAGCATGTTTATGACCTTCTGAATTTGTTTAACATTATTAAAGCCCTCTGCACATGAAATACCACCCATATAATCAGCTTTTCACTCATTTCATCCAATAGTAGCCTTGAGTGTGTTCTATTGTAGATTACAGTAATCTGAAGGATATCCAACCATCATTGCTATGGCGGTTGCCCGACCACTAAAACATGGCCAAGACGTGGAAATACTTTATGTCAGAACGGGGCCTCCATGTGCTGAAACAATGCGCGTCAGTTTTTCAAAAGAAACTTGGTCAAAGTCGCAGCTATGATCATTTGTTGTAATGTTAGCATTCCGTGTTAGAATTGCGTCTATGCTGTGTCATATACATGTACATGTACATACATATACATAATTTCATGGCTGTCTTGAGTTTCTAATAATTTCTACAACTCTTATTTTTTTGTGATAGAATGATTGGAGCACATACTTGTTGGTCACAAAAAACATTCATGAAGTTTGGTTCTTTTATGAATTTATTATGGGTCTACTGAAAATGTGACCAAATCTGCTGGGTTAAAAGTATACACATACAGCAATGCTAATATTTGGTTACTTGTCCCTTGGCAAGTTTCACTGCAATAAGGCGCTTTTGGTAGCCATCCACACGCCTTTGGTTGAATTGTTGACAAAATTGGTGCAGTTCAACTAAATGTGTTGGTTTTCTGACATGGACTTGTTTCTTCAGCATTGTCCACACGTTTAAGTCAGGACTTTGGGAAGGTCATTCTAAAAACATAATTCTAGCCTGATTTAGCCATTCCTTTACGACTTTTGACGTGTGTTTGGGGTCATGGTCCTGTTGGAACACCCAACTTCGCCCAAGACCCAACCTCAGGGCTGATGATTTTAGGTTGTCCAGAAGAATTTGGAGGTAATCCTCCTTTTTAATTGT
>NC_084551.2:18862500-18950000 GCF_033978685.3 Nerophis lumbriciformis
TCCTGTCATCAGTTCACATATAAGGTACTGTCAGGACATCACAGGCCACACCAGCCCTAATTGTGATATACATCTCCGAGGAGGAGTAACTTACTACTTTTACCAGCGGGTGTAAAAAGAGAAAGAAAAAAAAGACAAGGTATTTTACCACAAACTCATTACTGCCCCTGAGTGGTCAGGTGTGGATGTGTGTAATCACTAGTTGGTTTGGAAAGTGTGTTTTAATAAAAAAATCCAACGCTTGTCCCTCTCGGTGTCGCGGGGAGTGTACTTTTTAATTGTTGAAGAAGATTTCAATGTGATACACGGAAAAAATGTATAGATGGCAAGAATCCAGACGCAGGCATTGTTTCCCTGGGCTTGAAGTTTGATTGCCTTCAAACTATTACCACATTAATCGATGATTAAATACACATGTGTGTTCAATGTTCATTTCATTTTTGATGGCATGTTCAGTGGTTTTATGTGTTTAGGGTGTTGGCCAGTTGGTGAGCGGAAATAATCCTCCATTGCTCTGTCATGGCAACACAAAGAAAAAAAAAAAGAGCGCAGGGCCGACTCACGCCTGAAGCCAATCTGACACAAACAGACAACTTCAAAGTGAAGGCTGTTGTTTATTTGGCGAAGGGGAAAAGGGGAGGAGGGAAGAGAGAAAATTTATCTGATATGCAACTGTCAGGAGAGCATTTTCACATGCAAAATAGCGAGTGAGTGAGAGAGATTACCTAGAGGGAGGAACATGACAGCATTCACTAGGGTCAGGATGGATCATCATCTTCAACCCCCTACTGCCTCCTCTCTCTCCCTCTTTCTCTCGTCATCACTCTCTATCTTTATCTCTCCGTTTCCCTCACATCTTCCTTCCGTTTTCCCTTCTCATCCTTTTCCTTTCGTCCTGTTTTCAGACTCCATCACTCTGCACTTCGACAAGCCCGCAGCTCAAATCCAGACTAAATTAGCTGAATGAAGATTAAATCATTTGGCCCCGAGCTCTCAAAGTTATTGGGAGAAAGACTGAGTAAGCTTTAAATGGTAGCTGACTGTGTTTGGATCTAAATATGTGTCTAAAGAGATCATGGTCCTTTAATAGGGATCAATGGAAACCCAATTTGATTGGAAGATGGGGTGAAAAATGAGGAACAAATGACATTTATCTTGCCTAAACACCGATGCTAGCTTTGTTATTTTTCATGAGCAAGACAATCCGGGCTAAGCTGACAGGGAAGACTGCTTTCCTGTGTTAGTCAATGAGATATGCAAGTATTAAACATTTTCTGCCCTGGTGTGCGTTGCACATTTAAACAAATGAAGAAGCTCCTAGCCCAGGGATGTTAGACAAAATTGTTTTGGGGGCCACATTTCTATAAAGCTGAGGAAAAGGAGGCTGGACTTTTCCCTTTACTGTAAATCCTATGTTGTATATTCCGGGGAACCAGTGTCCTTTACAGAAGACCAGGGTGTCAAATTAATTTTAGGTCAGGGGCCATATGGAGGAAAATCTATTCCCAAGTGGGCCCGACTCGTAAAATCATGGCATGATAACTTAAAAATAAAGAAAACTTCAGATTCTTGTCTTTGTTTAAAAATAAAACAAACACACTTACATGTTGCGGTTAATAGTAGTATATCTTCATTTGTTGTTACTCCTACTTTCTGAATAAATTATGTCATAATGTTAATCATAATAATAGGTGGAATTGAGCCTAGCAGAGTTGTAAAATTATCCTATTTGTGTTTATTGTTTAACTATCAGAAGATGAAATCAATAATATCAATATCAAATTACATGATGATATTCAAATCAAATCAAGCTTTATTTATGTAGCACTTTTCATACATGGGCAAGTGGCAAACAAATTGCTGTACACAAAAAAAATAGAAAAAGAGTATACACACACATGCCCCCTCCAACCCCCACACACACGCACACACACACACATGACACTATTGACGATAACAGAACAAAAACAAAACATGGAATGGCATTAACAATTTTAGGAAAAATGCCACCTTTGAGGCATCCACACTGGGGAATAACTAAAGTTAACGCCATCTAAAAAATTTGCATAAAACATTTGATAAAATATATTTACAAATAAAATATAAATAATACAAATAATGCATTAATAAGTTAATAAAAAATTAACATTAAGAGAGTAATAATAGTACTATTAAAAATTAAGATAGAAAACAACAAAATAAATAATACAAATCTCATCATTAAAAAGCCTGATTAAAAAGATGTGTCTTTAGGCCTTTTTTTTTGTTATTATTTCAACCGGTCTTTGCAGTCCTGAGGCTCTCTGGCAGGCTGTTGCACAGGTGGGGGCCATAATGGCTAAATGCAGCCTCACCGTCGATCTTTGTTCTAGTTTTGGTAAAGATAAAATGCCAGTGCCAAGTGAATCTCAGGATCCGCGAGGGTTGATACGTTAAAAGCAGATAGATAAGAAAGCGCAAGGCCATTAAGACATTTGAAAACTTTAAATTTGACCCTGAAGCGTACAAGCAGCCAATGCAGGGACTCTAAAACTGGTATAATGTGCTCCCGCCCTGTGATTCATGCAGCTGAGTTTTGTAATATCTGTAGAGTTCTAATTATTTTTGGTAAGGCCAGAGAGCATTACAATAGTCTAAACGACAGGAAATAAAAGCATGCATTAGACCCTCCGTGTTGGCCTGAGAGAAATGGGCGGACTCTGGCTATGTTCTTAAGATGATAAAACCTATTTCTGTAATGTTTTTAATATGTGGGATGAAAGTCAGCTTGGAGTCAAAAATCACGCCCAGATTTTGTATAGCTTAAAATCTTGTTATTTTGGTAAAAGTTTCTCTCGCCTGTAACTAAAACCACTGTTTTGTCCTGGTTGAGCTGCAGGAAATTCACTGCCATACATGACTTGATGTCTAAAATGCAGTTAAAAAGGGTATCTATTGGTCCTGTGTATATCAGGAGACGTGGCAATGTACAACTGTGTATCATCAGCGTAATTGTGGAAACTGACGCCATGTCTCCTAATGACATGCCCAAGACGCAGCATATAAATATAAAAAAAACAATGGGACCTAAAATTGAGCCTTGAGGAACCCCACATCTTATCTCATGGGTTCCTGAGGAACATACATCCATACTTACATAAAAAACATCTGTCTGACAGATACGACCGGAACCAGTTAAAAACAGTACAAGAGAGGCCCATCAAATGTTTAAGTCTATTTAATAAAATGTGATGTCTACTGTATCAAAAGTGGTGCTTAGATCCAGGAGAATCAACACTGTGAGCTTGTTATTATGTAAATTTTATCTGATGTAATTTAAAATCTTTAAAATTGCTGTCTTGGTTCTGACGTTCACCCTAAAAATAGACTGATGTCTTTCTAAAATGTTATCAAAAACTTTTGGGTCCAAGCTGCTTTTCTTCAGAAGGGGCCTCACCACCGCCGCTTTAAAAGCGGCAAGGAACAACCCTGTCTGAAAAAAAAAAAAAACAATTCATAAGAGTTAAAATGTATGTAATTTACTAATTTTTTCTTAACTGATATACTGCACATACATCATCTTCAACAAAACTTGTGAATTTGAACTAATTTCATTAATCACACAAAGTTAGGAGGGGATATTATTTCAGCATATGTATGTGTGCCCAGAAAATGTGTCCCCAGGTATAAGTACAATACGAAATGTACAGATGATCAAAAGCATGTATTTGGGTATAAATGTCGCAGGTTACATGACATGCACCTGGCAGGTTGATTGGCAACACTAAATTGGCCCTAGTGTGTGAATGTGAGTGAGAGTGTTGTCTGTCTAACTGTGTTGGCCCTGACGACTTATCCAGGTAAGCCCTTCGCTTTCCTTCCGCCCGAATGTAGCTGGGATAGGCCCCAGCACCCCCCGCAAACCAGAGATGGAGAAAATGGATGGATGGAAGGCATTCATGTAACAATCCGCATACTATCACTAATAATCAGCATAGTGTCCAAACACAGAAGTGTTGAATCATGGCAGATAGCGCACGCTCTCTGTATTATGAGTGTGTTTGTCTACGCCCAGACAAAAAATGTTAATGAGTGAAAAGAGGGGTCACTCTGTTCAGTTAATTCTACAGTTAAACACGCTCAAGTGCTAAGAGCAATGCACAAAGTAAGAAGTCTTTCTTCCTTTTTAAAGCGAGAGACAAACAAACGCAAGGCTCAACAATTCTGATTGGCGAACACGTTTGTCACTCAAATAGAGCTGCAGCTATCGAATATGTTAATAATCGAATATTCTATCGAATATCCCAATCGATTAATCGAGTAATTGAATAAATCATATTTTTTGCTTTATTAAGGTTTAATTATACATGTTAAGATGTGCCCTCAATTATTGCGTTTGGCCTAATTGTCTTTTATTTCCTAAACGCCTGTTTTCATTATTGAAGGCTGACACGCACAGCTAAAATGTGTCCGTGGTTGATTGTGCCAATTTGTGTGTGCTAATAAAAACAGGTGCGCTCACAGCCCTATGTGCTGTGTGGTGTGACCGCATAAACAAAGTTCTTGTCTCTTTTGCGTTTTTGATGATTATTATACGGTGCCGTTTAAACGTTGGTTTCTCCACGTAAATCTGCTGAGCTGTTTTCAACCTGCCAACAATGTGCAAGCTATCCAAGTAGCATGTGTTTGCATGACTTGAATAACCCGAATAACTTTGCACGACTACTTTCGCGGGGTTACTAATGAAAGGCTAATTGAACACGACAGCTCGGATAGCATTGTTAGTTTTAAACACCTTTTGGCGGCATTTGATGACTTTGCGGGAGCGAGAGAACACATCCTGGTTATCATAATGTATAACATTTATTTTAGTAACAAATTTTGCATTTACATTTGATAATAGATGACTTATCTCGCCTCTGGACGTCCCTCAATTGAATGCTTTCTCGATTCTTCCGTCACTCTTCATTGCCTAGTTTTGCTATGACTCTTGTTCACTGCTTTCTGCGTCTACCATTGCGAGTTATGTCGGTGAAAAAGTATTCTAAACTCAAGCGTATTTAAAATAGCGGTGTTGTGCAGTGCAGGGGGCGCACTATCTGTGACGTAAACACGCTGTGCAATACCTAAGCAGTCCGTGCAAAACGTGAGCTTTGACTACTGTTTACTAAACAAGGCAAAATGCCGTAAAAAATATTAACAAATCCTCGAGGCAGCGGAAATTACTCGAATATATTTTGTAATTGAATTACTCGAGGAATCGATTCAGCTCTATACTCAAATACCGGTGACGGCACGGGGGAAAAAAGAAGACCTTAGCCTCTTGCGGTTATCCATCCATCCATTTTCTACTGCTTAATCCCTTCGAGGCGCGGGGGGCGCTCGAGCCTATCTCAGCTACAATCGGGCGGAAGGCGGGGTACACCCTGGACAAGTCGCCACCTCATCACAGGGCCAACACAGATAGACAGACAACATTCACACTCGTACCGCACTAACTAAAACCTTGATGTCGATTTGATTCCGATTAATCGTGCAGCCCTACCACCAATTGAATATCCTAAATTCTGAAAAATGATGACTTAAAACGGAACTTTGAGGAAAACTATTAGTTTAACTGAAGCAGTTCAACAAATGACGACTGACTGCATCTGAAGTAAACAAGCTTCAGCAACAACTTACATAAATTACATTCCAAAAAATAAAAAAAAGTAACTGACGAAAGGGAGAGAGGACTTAAAGGGGTGTCTTGAGGAACGCCTCATTTATGTAAAACACAAGTTTGGACCCCAGTGTTCAAAGTTTGTTCGTGTTTACAGTGGTAGAAGTTCAGGAACACTCTAGTGTTTTTAAGGACTTTGCTGCAAAAATGTTTTTCTAACAAGTTTTGAACTGAACACAGGGTGTCATTCCTGGGCCCGATTTGAATATCCCTGCCCTAGCCTGATCCAACAGTTTCCACTGGAGAAAAGCCTTTGCTGTAAAAAAATATGATCTATCATGCAGTCCAAGAATTATCCTAACCGTGGGGTATTTAAAAGTATACAGCCAGCATGTCATAGGAAAACTCAACAAATAAATAAATACATAAATAAAACCATCATGAAGAGGCCACATGTGTCTTTGGAGTATTGTAGATGAACCTCCTGTGAGAGGACTGCTGCATATGACTGCAATATAAACAACAGCACACAGCAGAGATGCTGTAGCTGATTTATGTTTGCCTTCTATCCCAAGAGAAGGGGGAGGAGTGAGGGGGGGAAAAAAGATAATGAAATAAATAATAAAAGGCCGAGCCCATCAGATAAGCTCCTGTTTATCCTGCTGTAGGGCAAATACAAATTGTCAATTTAATGAACACGGTAGATGTGATGAAAGCGGGGTGAAGAAGCCTCCTGTCTTGACAAACAATCAGGAAATGTTATCTTAATATTGTTGTGCTGTTATTCAGCCCATAACTTAGGGGATGGAGAGAGGCCACAAGGAAAATGAGGTGGTAAGAAGGCAGAGGGGAATTAGGGGATGGGCAGCGAGGTGCAAAGGCCATATCCCTTTGCGCTGGCCCCGTTATTGCCTGCTTTTATTATTACCCATAGCTCAAGAGTCCCAAACACACTTTGAAACATGCAGACCTAAATCATAACAACACATTATGTCCAGAAACTCACACAGTATTAATGTTTTTTCAGCCATTGTATTACTCACCGGACATTTCAACAAACTAAAGTACAACAACAAAAAATATGCCGAAAGCCTTTCCGTTCACAGGCAAAGATACCAATACTGTATTGGTGTCGATGCTACTTGGTCCTCTCTAGCCATCGTTCACACAGCGCTTTAAAAAGGGTAGAAATAGATCACCGTTCAATAATTTATGATGATTCTTTAATTTAAGGCCCTGCAATCTGTGCAGCTACCTAAATTAACCATTATCTCCATATTTATATATTGCAAGCATTAAATTGCGTCAGGAAGAATTACTATCAATATGAATATCTGTGACAATAACTCAGCGTCTCAGCTGAGGACAGGATGCTCTTTATCAGCCTCCTGATAGGCCTTAAATACAGCACAAGGCAGCCATATCGGAGCTTTTTTTTTCTCTAATATCAGACTGCATTAGCACCTCGTAAATCAAATTACACTCCTAGAATTTCATTAGGGTCACCTGCCAGCGCTGCTGTGCAATAGAAATATTTATGTTTTTATGCTGCAAATCCACGCTTTCAGGTGTACAAGAAGGATGGTAGGAGGGGTGGGCACGAAAATGGGGTATAAACCTAATTATCTTTGACAAACACAGAGAAAACAAATTGTAAATTGTGTAAATCCTGAGGTGAATTGGAGATTTGGAAGTCATAGAGTGGAAACTTTGGAGATGGAGGATCTGATCTACAGTTTACCATCTTTAACTGAGAGTAGAATTTCCTCTCGTCCAATTACTATTGCCCCTACATTTGTTGTAAATAGTACAGAATGATGTATGACGAACAAGCTAATCTGATAAAGCAAAAACAAGACTGCTAATAGGGCAAATACTCATTCAAACCGGCTCTAACTGTTATGAGAGGAGTCTGTCTTTATTATCTAATCATTACCAAATAATTCACTTTCAGATTTGTTCATTTGTTTATTGGATCACATGCGCACTATTTGTGATGTTCGACTGACTCATATTGTGATGTTTCATGGGTCTGGAAAAAGAAGTGTATGATAGGGGATTTTGATTAGAGACGAACCAGTGACCGGAATGACAGTCACGTCATAAAATGTGCAGTGCATCAAACAACATGAAGCGGTAAATCATTAGAGCCTGGAACAATGTGCGCATCCAAACAGGCAACTAATACTTACCCTAAAATATCTCAAAATATGTTCAAATAATGAGCTTTGTCCTTAATGAAATAAATAGTGAAGACTGTATTTTTTGCATTTTCTTCCTTTCCAAAAATAAGGTAGTCGGCAAATTGGTTTAGGGCAGTGGTCCTCAACCTTTTTTCAGTGATGTACCCCCTGTGGACATTTTTTTAATTCAAGTACCCCCTAATCAGAGCAAAGCATTTTTGGTTGAAAAAAAGTGATAAAGAAGTAAAATACAGCACAATGTCATCAGTTTCTGATTTATTAAATTGTATAACAGTGCAACATATTGCTCATTTGTTGTGGTCTTTCTTGAACTATTTGGAAAAAAAGATATACAAATTAGAGATGTCGATAAATGCGTTAAAATGTAATATCGGAAATTATCGGTATCAGTATTTTATTATCTGTATCGTTTTTTTTAATTTTTTTTTTATTAAATCAACATAAAAAACACAAGATACACTTACAATTAGTGCACCAACCCAAAAAACCTCCCTCCCCCATTTACACTCATTCACACTCATTAACACAAAAGGGTTGTTTCTTTCTGTTATTAATATTCTGGTTCCTACATTATACATCAATATATATCAATACAGTCTGCAGGGATATAGTCCGTAAGCACACATGATTGTGTGTGCTGCTGGTCCACTAATAGTACTAACCTTTAACAGTTAATTTTACTAATTTTCATTAATTACTAGTTTCTATGTACCTGTTTTTATATTGTTTTACTTTCTTTTTTATTCAAGAACATGGTTTTAATTTATTTATCTTATTTTATTGTATTAATTTAAAAAAAAGTACCTTATCTTCACCATACCTGGTTGTCCAAATTAGGCATAATAATGTGTTAATTCCACGACATCGGTTGATATCGGTATCGGTAATTAAAGAGTTGGACAATATCAGAATATCGGATATCGGCAAAAAGCTATTATCGGACATCCCTAATAAAAATAACTAAAAACTTGTTGAAAAATAAACAAGTGATTCAATTATAAATAAAGATTTCTACACATAGAAGTAATCATCAACTTAAAGTGCCCTCTTTGGGGATTGTAATAGAGATCCATCTGGATTCATGAACTTAATTCTAAACATTTCTTCACAAAAAAATAAATCTTTAACATCAATATTTATGGAACATGTCCACAAAAAATCTAGCTGTCAACACTGAATATTGCATTGTTGCATTTCTTTTCACAGTTCTTTTTGACAGACATTTAAAAAAAATCTCACGTACCCCTTGGCATACCTTCAAGTACCCCCAGGGGTACGCGTACCCCCATTTGAGAACCACTGGTTTAGGGCACTGATAGTAGCAATTGCCACAAATGACCAGTGCAAACTATAGGTGTAGCTTACATATTGCAACTACAGTCTGTGTATCCAGGATTAAGTGTGTGTTTACGTGTGTTAAGTGTGGGTCTGTGTAAGCTCCAGTGAGCGCAAGTAAAGGACCAGGTCCATTCTCCCTCTTATTACTAGAATTGTAATTCAATGATCACCTTAGATCACATGCGTGCCATAAATCAGATTGACTTGACAGAGGATGAAAAATTGTATTAATAATGTGAAACTTATTATATGGCCCCAAATGCTCCCTTGATAAATGACATTGTTTGGGTCTGACAATGATTGCATTTAAAACATTATTTCTATTTGTGTGTGCCCGTGTGTGTACTGGACATTGCAGCAATGTCAGATTGCTGGGTGGGGAAGACAAAGGTGGGGTCCCCAAGCTTCATAAAATATTTAAGATGTTTCTCCCTCTTCTCTCTGGAGTCAGTGGGCAAACACTAGCTGTGTCAGTAAGCGTATAAACGTGTGTGTGTGTGTGTGTGTGTGTGTGTGTGTGTGCGTGCGTGTGTGTGTGTTTGGGCAGGTCGAGTGAAATGAAGAAATGTAACATCTTCAAGTTATGAAGCAGTTATGACCCATTCAACTTGGACATCCAAAGCTGTGAAAAAGAAAAAAAAAAGCTTAAGAAACTACACAAAGCTCAAATCTGTATGAATAGTGTTTTTTTTTTTTTTTTTTTTTTTTTGCCTTTTTATAATCTCTTTATGTGTGTGACAGAAAAGGATCTGGCACTGGCTACATATTTCAGTACACATGCACAAACACATTATTGCACTAATGCCTGTTTATACTTGTTTCAACAACCATCTATATGGATTAAATGCCTTTGCTCAGTGCATAAACAGTATTGAAGGATGAGACGTCGAACATGCGGCCAGAAACCCAAACCTTCCTGCCAAGCTAGACTGTAAACTGCAGGACTACAATGTCGGCCATAAAAAAAAAAAACAATAAAAAAAAAACACAGTTCCCTTTTGAGCTCAGATTATACATGATTGGGACTTGGTTCTATCTATGACAAATTATGTGGGAATGAAAAAGTGTGGTGGACCACTCTGTGCCAAGTTTGCATGTTCTCCCCATGTGTGAAGGATTCCCATCCCACATCCCAAAAACATGCTTGCTTGGCTTATTACAGACTTGGTGCAAATGGGTCTGAATATTTCATTTAGGTGTGTCAAATACTGTAATCATGTTTATTCCAGTTAATTATTTACAGTAATATTTAGCACATTATTATTTTTAATTGAGTTGATCAAAATTATAATCTCTAATGTTACGGCCTCTATATGTCTGCGAGCAGTGTTAGGAAAAATGGCATTACAAAATAATGGCGCTACTAACACCGTTACTTTTACCAGAAACAAGTAATCTAATTAATAACTTTTACATACTTTACAACATCGTTACCGACGCGTTTGATACAATGTGGCAAGCTACTTTCAATGTGGTTGTATGTCAACAAGGCAGCATCAAAAACACAGGCAGCATGGTTTTACTAATGCAAGAAACAACCAGCACCGCACTAAAATTAACTTGATATTAAATAGAAAGAGGCAACATTACACAGTAAACTACATGTAGGCTAAGTACACGCACGCACGCACGCACGCACGCACGCACGCACGCACGCACGCACGCACGCACGCACGCACACGCACACGCACACGCACACGCACACGCACACGCACACGCACACGCACACGCACACGCACACGCACACGCACACGCACACGCACACGCACACGCACACACACACGCACACACACACACACACACACACACACACACACACACACACACACACACACACACACCCCTTTTACTACTACTATGAGGTAATAATGAACAACGACTCAATGATTCGTTGTTGGACAAGGAGAAAAGACAGCCATCGAAGTAGGGCTGGGCGATCATATGATTGTGATCGTTGATCGTGATTAATTTTAGTTGGATCACGGTGATCAGCTGTTAGTATTTTTACCTCGATCAATCATGGCGGAAGCTGCTTGAGTTCACGTTGTGGTGCGCAGGAATCCTGCCTTGAATGCGGGCTTGCGGGCACTCACATGTCTTTGTGAACTATACCATATTGGTCACGACTGGGAGAATAAACACACTTACTAATTTAATCAGAAAAATGCATTTTTATATCTAGATACATTTTCTATTTAGATTTGTTGTTTATGTGTCTACAAATATTTCAACTCCTCTGATATAACATGCACTAAAAAGAACTCTGCAGACACTTTTTGTTCATATCATTTTTGAGTTTGTGGCTAAAATACATTTTGTTCCTGAAATAATCATGAAACATATTTTATATGTTTGTACATATTATTTTACAGTGCCTCAAATTCAAACTGCACTTTAATGTACTTGTACTAAAGGAAGAAAAGTTGTTTACTTTATCACCACAAAACGTATCAAAATGAGGCAAAATTAATTGTGTTATTTTTTTTTTTTTCATATCGACCAGCCCTACATCAAAGCACATTCAATCTATTTATTAACTAGCTCAAACACAATACAGTAAAACGATTCAGCAGAGCTGTCGTCAATGTCAGCAAACTGCCACTGCTAAGCTGACAAACACAGCTGAGCTAAAATGATGCTCTGGGCGCACTCTCCTGACGTCACCCATTACTTGGCAACAGACACCGCCTTTTTAAGGCGCACCCGCACACACACTCTGCTCTCAGGAAACGTCTCTCAACTGCATATGCCAGATATACTGTATATATATATTTTTTAAAGTAATGCATGAATTGCTTTCCTTAGTAAATAATAACATTTGTTCAGAAGTAATTATGTTAGTAATTAAATTACTTTCTGTTAAAGTAACTATAATAATACGTCATACAAGTATTTTTCCAAACACTGCCTGCCAGTTGTCTCGCCTTATTTGTGTTTGGTTGAGAGTGAAAGGCAAGACAATTTGTACCCACAACAAAATAGACGTTGGCTGGCGATGTTAGGAACTTTAAATAGTGGGAATAGGATGAATTATTTCTCACAAATAGTGTGAAACATTCATAATGATTTTATAAACATATCAGAAATGTGTTTATGGTTTGTATACATTTGAATGTTGTCTATGGATAACTGTTACACAATTACAGGTGTGTTTTGATACACATTAAGCTGACTTTATTCCATTATAAAACATCTGTGCATCAACATAGTGATATGTTACATGTAAAATGATGTGAACTTTTTATTTCAAACCAACACTTACACGGAGGAGAATGTTGGTTAAATTGCCCGTGTGTGTCATAAATTGAACACCGGTGGACGGAAAGAAACCAAAAGTTGTAAGTAAACAAAATCATGTTCCGTAAATAAGTTTTAAAACATTAAATAATGCTGCCCAATAATGAATGTGTATGAAACAGTCAGGAAAGCCAACCAAAGCCAAGATTTTCTCTGATCCGTTTTACTAAGTTTAAAATATAATTTTACAATAATTGCATATATTTACAATAATTACAATTATACACATTTATTTGTTAAATGTGTTCTCTTAAACCAACATTGGTAACATATGCAAACACTGTGATTGATGGGTCTGTTTTATTTATTTGATATTATCTAAAGCAGAGGAAAAGCATCAAGTTCAACATTCATTACTTATTACTCAGAAAGGTGTTCTTACTGTTTCTTGATGTATCAACTTCAGGACTTCATATTACAAATCATAATTTTTTTAATCACTTTTTTTTTTAAGGTTTGTCTATTTGCTTCCTACAATTGACTGGTGACCTGCCTCTTGCCGAAAATCAGCTGGGAATAAGCTCCAGTAGTCCTAAATGTCTTGCTGGTTATTTATTTTCTTTTATCCATCCATCCATTTTCTAATGCTTTTTTTTTTCTTTTCATTTTGGCCCAGCATGAAATCAGTGCAGCATTGGGTGTGTGGGAAAGCTTTGACAGCTGAAGTCATTGCTAGTATAACTGAAAAAAATAAATAAATAAATATATATATATATATATATCCATCCATCCATTTTCTACCGCTTGTCCCGTTCGGGGTCGCGGGGGTGCTGGAGCCTATTTCAGCTGCATTCGGGCGGAAGGCGGTGTACACCCTGGACAAGTCGCCACCTCATCGCAGGGCCAACACAGATAGACAGACAGACAACATTCACACTCACATTCACACACTAGGGCCAATTTAGTGTTTATATATATACACATATATACATATATACATATACATATACATATATACATATATATACATACATACATATATATATATATATATATATATATATATATATATATATATATATATATATATATATATACATATATATATATATATATATATATACATATATATATATATATATATATATATATATATATATATATATATATACATATATATATATATATATATACATACATACATACATACATACATACATACATACATACATACATACATACATACATATATATATATATATATATATATATATATACATATATATATATATATATATATATATATATATATATATATATATTTTGTGTATGGGTTTTTTTTGCTGTCAGACTCTATTGACGTCCACTACATTGTGTATGACATAACTCCTTCCAAAGGAACTTTTTATCCCACTCTACACTATACCAGCCATGTTCCTCTCCCCCACCTCTCTGCAAATGACCGTGATGGGAGGCCATTCATCTCCTTCAATTGGAGGCCACTATGAAATGAATCAAGATTTTCCCACAAATATAACAATATTTGTATTTGGGGCGGGGCAGGCATAATTGATGACTGTGGCCATGCTAATTAAAAATGGCAGAGGTTTCATTAATCTTGTTCATTGGGTTAGGGGGTTTGCAGCTGACTGGATGGGAGACACTGCAATCGTCCTCATTTTGGTAATTTGGACACACATTTTGCTTGGTCTGTGGCCTGGGGACTCAATGTGACTGCAGTCAATATACAGCAGTCGTAGTTTAGCATGTTTACTTCAATGACCTGACTGGAGAAGATAATTTCTGTTTAGAGTAAGCTTTGCATCGTCAGTACGTTCTCCCCCCAATAGTTTAATTATCACTAATGCACAGGCACAGTCTCACAACCATCTGTATAATAAATGATTATTAATGACTACTTTCAAACTGTTGCCAGTTGGCAGAGATAGTGGCACTTCCTTTTTCACAGATTTTTCAGAATTGTTGCTTTTATTCCTAAATAAAGGTTTGTCATTCGTTAAAATTTGTGTCTAGTTAGAGACATTATCTAATTCATATACAAATGGATGCGTTAAAGACACATTACAATAATTAACATACAGCACTGGCTCGCATGCAGTATACATTTGAACAAATGCTGATCAGTTATTATTTTTTTAAATCAGGTAAATCACACTTTTGAATTTGTATTAATCATGATTTATCATAGGGTACGACTTGCTTGCAAAATTTAAATTAACTTAAGAATACCCCAAAATTTTGGACGTTAATGCAATTATATTGTCATAGTAGGAATGATGCATATATTCTTCATTTGCAATAGTTTATCATTTATACTTCATATTGTATGGACGGGCAATATTATCTGGCGCACTCATATTTTCAGGCATTCTTAATTGTCGGATTCGGCCAGCACGCACATATTCGGGTGGTTGGCAATGTTATCCGACGAGCAATGTGCACACATTTTGACGGGCAATCTTAATCGTTGGATTCGGTGTGCCAGTATTCGGGTGGCGGGCAATTTTATTTGGCGCGCAGCAGCGCACATAGTGGCAGCCAATCTTAATCGATGCGCGGGTATCCAGGTGGTGAGCATTTGTTTTTGATTGATGATAACTGATGATGAGCAGCCACGTTCCTGACATCCGTGGACTTTCACTGACGCTAGTCAATTAGTTACAATACATTTTTTACACAAGCGTGTTTAAGCTGCTTCTTTAGCGTTAACTGTGATATTTAGCTTTTGAATTTGTAAATTTGATGTGTGTATGATTTTCTATCACAGCATAATGTCTCTAACTCTGTTTCTAGAACCTGTTCAGGAAGTATTCCATGAACTGTTTGGACTTTGTAAAATAGTTGTGGCCCTTCATCTAAGTAGTGCTGCATGTGAACTGAGCTTTTCAGCTCTAACGCTCATAAAAACTAATTTACGTACAACTATGTTTGACACGAGGCTTAGCCATTTAAGGCCCTGTTTACACTAAGCCAGATAAGGTTTTCCAGAGTAAATCACACCTAACCTTATCCGTGTCCACACACAACAACGCCACCGTTTAAGACCCCCGCCCCCCTCCGTCCGCCGGCGAAACGCGGCATAGTACGCATGGGCGGAAAATGTGCACGTCATAGTCACCTCCAGTGTTGCTTTGTGTGCAAGTTCTTAAATGTAACTTATCTGAACAATATCCAGTGTTGTGGTATTTCAATTAACTAGAATCCAGTGTGCTGTGGGGCCCTATTGTAGTGAATCACACCTGAGACATCATAAATTAATCAAATCTTTATTAGACACGCAAACAAAGTGATAAAGAACATTTTACATCAGTCAAACTAGGGATCTAGATATCTGGTCAGGACACTCCTCACTCTTTTGCCTTCACCTTCATTGTCCATTCGTTTTTGGTGATTTTATATACTCTGGACCCAAACGTTGAGTCCGAAACATACATGGCGGACAATAACTGATACAGTCTGCTTTGCCAGTCCAAATGCATTCGCTGTTTTCCGTAGTTTTCCCTCGACGGCCAGGTAATACAAAGCACACACTAACTTTTTTTTTTATCACATCCACGGGAGCTTGCATTCTTGTTGTCTCTCCTTCGACAAGTGGACTAAGTTTTTCGCTAAGTAGAATCACAGCTGACACTAGAAAGTTATATTGCCGTCTGAGAAGTTTTGTATCCGAAATAGCTGCAATCGCTTTCTCTTAAGGTATTCATGCGTGATTTCCACAAGCGTCTGTACATGTAGAAGAAGGAGAAACACGGGCATGTCTGGATGACTCGCCTTCATATTTCCAGTGGTTAGCTCCGAGTTACGAAACCGCTTTATTATGAAGCTGACTTTGGCGCGTTCTTCCTGACGTCACTTCCTGTGTGGAGCATGGTCTTTCTGGCCTCACTTCCTCTCCAAACTCAGTTTGTAAACGATCAATGAGTCCATACAAAACTAAGAGCTGGAGATTCAAGAAATACACGGCGCATTTAGCCGTGTAAAAATTTGTCCGAGGAGGGGAACCTTAAACACTGGTTTAGTGTGGCTGAAACGGGGCTTAGGCTAAATCATTATTCGTTTAAGAGGTTAAACGACTTAGTGTAGACATGGCCTAAGTATCCTAAGCATTGAGTCCAAAAGAGCTGAGGACTTGAACATGGATGATTTTATTAAAGTGTTAGCCTGCCAACACAAGAACAGGCACAATTATCTGTTTTGAACGTTATTTCAGTCCCACCATCTTTTGTTATTTAATCGTGATTCAAGTTCTACTCAGTCCAGTTAATGTATTTATTTTTGCCAAATACTTTTAAAGGCACACTGTGTAATATTTTAAAGGATTCTGTTGTCAGCTATGTGGATTTGAATGAGGATTTAATTTGTCTAAATTTAAATAAAGATTTATGAATGTTACAATTTTACTTTATTAAAGAAGAAATTTGACATACTGTATTATTATTCTGCGCCAACTGTTGCAAGTTGTACGACATACTGTAGGAGCTCAATGCTTTGCAATATTGATTAATGTCAGCAATTGTCTTACAAGAAGATTCACTCCATACTTGGTGTTGGTAAACTATCGTAGTCGCTACTGCTGCTCCTGGAGTATACTGACTGTTTTATGGGTGCCACCCCTGCAGAATTAGGTGCCACCCCTGCAGAACTAGGTGCCACCCCTGTCCCACCCCCTGAAAAAAATGTCTGAACACACCACTGATACACACAATACGTTGCTTTTTTGCCAAACAGCAAACAACAATCTTTTGTACCAAAATAACACTTCAGTTTGCATTGAACAGACTAAACAACAACACATAACTTCAGCGCACAGCACAACTCGCTCCCCTGCAACTACAGTCGCGATCAAAAGTTGACATACACTTGTAAAGAACATAACATAACATGAGTTTCCAATCATTTCTACAACTCTTATTTTTTTGTGATAGAGTGATTAGAGCACATACTTGTTGGTCACAAAAAACATTCATGAAGTTTGGTTCTTTTATGAATTTATTATTGGTCTACTGAAAATGTGACCAAATGTGCTGGGTCAAAAGTATACATACAGCAATGTTATTATTTGGTTACATGTCCCTTGGCAAGTTTCACTGCAATAAGGCGCTTTTGGTAGTCATCCACAAGCATCTGGCAAGATTCTGGATGAATTTTTGACCACTCGTCCTGACAAAATTGGTGCAGCTAAATTTGTTGGTTTTCTGATATGGATGTGTTTCTTCGGCATTGTCCACACATTTAAGTCAGGATTTTGGGAAGGCCATTCTAAAACCTTAATTCTAGCCTGATTTAGCCATTCCTTTACCACTTTTGACGTGTGTTTGGGGCCATTGTCCTGTTGGAACACCCAACTTCGCCCAAGACCCAACTTCCGGGCTGATAATTTCAGGTTGTCCTGAAGAATTTGGAGGTAATCCTCTTTTTTAATGTCCCATTTATTCTCTGTAAAGCACCAGTTCCATTGGCAGCAAAACAGGTCCAGAGAATAATACTACCACCACCATGCTTGACGGTAGGAATTGGTGTTCCTGGGATTAAAGGCCTCACCTTTTCTCCTCCAAACACATTGCTGGGTATGGTGGCCAAACAGCTAATGTTTTGTTTCATCCGACATCACATGGACAAAGATAAGACCTTCTGGAAGAAAGTTCTGTGGTCAACAAGTATGTGCTCCAATCACTCTAACACAAAAAAATAAAAGTTGTAGAAATGATTGGAAACTCAAGACAGCCATGACATTATGTTCTTTATAAGTGTATGTAAACTTTTGACCCCGACTGTACATTTGTGTGCCAAGTAAAGGCAAATAATGAAATTGATAATTTTGAAAGTAATTGACAGCGGGCACTTCGCACAAAAGAAATAATCAGAATTTGCCAAATAAGCCTGAAAATAATCAACAAAGTTAGGTCAATTGCAGCCATACAGCAGTACTGAATATACAATTTAACAGGTTGTAGCAAGAATGCTTAGAGTGGGCAAAGGCCAGAAGGGCCCAGGTGAGGGAGGAATCGCGACTACGTCTAGCACGGCACGGACAGCCTATTGTGTGTACGTATTGTGTGTAATCCTTAAATTAATAATTGTTCCATAAACACACAAAAAATGTTTACAACAAACTGTGTGTAATATACAGTACTGTAAATACCTGTACACATCAGTCATGATGTAAGTGCAAGAGCAATTGTGTTTTCAGACGTGGGTCAAAACACAGGTGCATTTGAATGAGATAGTATAAAAAAGAGTGGGCCACTTTATCGTATCACACAAAACACACTTATACAAATACACACAAACACGTGTCTCCAGGTCAGAGGGACAGTGGTAGCTCAGAGCCAGCTGTGACCTGGCGTCCAGGTGCTCAGGAAAACCGCTGTTAACAGCAACGATTGATGATCTAATCAAACTGTCACCACAGCAATCCGCCACGGGGGAGGGGAGTCTGGGGAGGCGTGTGTGCATGTGGAAGGTGAGGGGGAGTAGGGTGAAAGCAGGTGGGGCAGAATATCCAGGAGGCGTAGTGCATGCTTACCGTTAGTCCAAATTGAGAGTGACAGTCTCAATAGTGAAAAGACCTCTTTTTCCCCCCCTCGATAAGTAATGGAGGAAACAACTCCAGCGTTCTTCCGGAGGATGTCACATAATCAAGGGAGCCTCAAAAACACCATCACCACCCTTCACCATTATTCCTTGATTGAAGTGTGGTAGGACGACACTATGTTCAGACTTTGCATTAATAATTACACCAAATAATAAACCAGGCGCCTTCAATATTATATTCAATATCAATATTTATTGCCCCCCGGACAATTATTCCATCATTATATATTGTTTAGGTTAGCACATGTTTACCAGGATGTGTCCCCGTACGAACGCTACACTGACTGCCTGTAACTGTGCCACTCAATGGCTCACTACTGGGTGCACTTTAAGTTTCACTTTTGTTTTTGCAGAAGCTCGCATATCGACACAAAAATTGCACATTGCACGAAAATGCTGTGTTCCAAGTCCACAGGTAAAAGGTAAAAGTAAAGTGGACAGGGAAAATCTGCAATTCCAAGAAAATTGGACTGAATCGTTTTCATTTATTCTCCTTCTATTGAACACAAGGCCCATGTGTCAGGAGACTATCACTGATGTCCAATTTAAAATGGCATTATGAGACGGAGCACAGGAATTTTGAGGAGACATTTCCTTAACATTTAGAGGTGAGAACAACCCAAATAAATGCACTGGAATGAGTTACGTTTCAATGTGGGTGTTTTGGTCTGGACCTCAGGTTGTAGAGAAGGGCAGGCGGAACGCTGGTAAATTGTATTTATTAACAAAAATAAAGAAATAGTGCAGCAGGGAAGTGCACAAAAAGCATGGGAAAGCTATGCATGTTTAGGTGCAAAGCAAAAAGCACAAAAAGTCAAGCAATGATCCAAAATTATTCAACCCTGTAAGAAATATCCTGATTGGCAAACAGGAATAAATGTGAGTGAAGTAAGAGTAGTGGTGGCAAAATGGAATCAAACAGGAAGGGGAACAAAAAATAAGAGCACTGGACAGGAAATGACACACATCGATGACGCAAAAAAAAAAGCTCACTTAGTGGCATGAATTTTGGGCAAGCACTAAAAACCATTCTCAGATGCAGAGATAATAATAAAATGCATGACTGAAGTGATGGACACCGTGTTGTAAATCAAACAGAAAGAAGAAATGGCCGCTAAAACGAAGCAAATCATATTCCAAAAAAAACCTCATCAAAGTTTTGAATATTACAGGAGTATTGCTTGTAACCTGACCTAGAAAATGGATTTAATTGAAAACAAATGTTTGAGGGACCTACAAGATTTAAGTACCGCTGGTATAATGTCATAAAAATCTGAAACATTGCTTCCAATAAGTTAACGATGGAACCTCTAACATTTGAATTAGTCTTTTTGTATGAAACAATACATCGACCACCCAGCAATACATGCCACTGTCTGCTAAAAAAAACCTGGCCCTTGGACATATTTAATTGAGGACCAACTATAAGGGCACGAGCCACACATGTGTGCCATGAGTTCTGACCTTTTTCGCATATTACACAAATCTTTACAGTAGCTGACCAGATATCTGACAGTGAAAATGTGAGGTTTATGTCGGGATTTTAGACAAGTAAGCAGAATTAGGATGACCTGAACATTTGATAGCATTCATATAGTCTACATAAAAAATAAATGAATCTGGCTGAAAAAAAAAAAAAAATGAAGGTAGCCTTCAAACATAATACTGACATGTAAATAACTACCTGTCATGTGTACAGGTTAATCACCTTCTCCAGGATATACGCACAATTGTCACTTGCCTGTCCAGTTTGCATTAATTTAATCGCTGCTCTGCTAATTCATTGATTAACTGGTTCATTAGTGATGCCTGGCAACATCCATTTATGCCTTGAAAGACTAATGTTTCAATTTAAAAGGGAAAAAAAAGCTGATAATATGCTACTTTTTGCCCAGTTCCTCTGTGCGTAATGACTGACCACTGTCACCAGTTGGTCTCAGTCTGCGACTGAGTCATGGGATGTGATATGGACATGAAGGTGAACTGTGAAAATCCTATTTAGTGTCTACTTGACTAATGGTCATTGGATTACAGCAAGGAATGACGTCACTTTTTGACGAGAAAAAATTGAAAAGCTAAAATGACTGTTGGAGCTTGCAGAAGACACCTAGATGACGTCGACACTGTTTCGAGAAAATAAATGACTGCTATGGTTATTCCACAAGTCAGGGTCACATTACTTTGACATGACAAGTGGGCAGAACTGCCTAATTCTAACTAATATTATTGTTAGGAATAGCACCCTGCAACAAGGTGCTGGATTATACAGTGATCAAAGTCAACATAAAGCTTGGCACAGACAATGCATGTGACAGCGTTGGCCCAATGACGTGATATGTACAATAACCTATGCCATCTCTAACTCAGCTCACCTAATTTTGGATATTTTTCTAAATATTCCTGCTATTGAGCAATGATAGTGTGTTTTATTTAACTAATGATGAGTTTAACCACAGGGGTGGAAATTTAAGTATTACAGCGTGTCAGCAGTATACTTCCCTCGCACACTGTACCCACAAAAACAAACATATCTTGCACAATTCTGCACCATATGCCCATGACAAGTGCATAAAAACCGCTCCCAAGTGATGGCACAGGCCAGCCCATAAAAACTTAATGCATCTAATTTTCTAGTAATCAAACTTTAATAGACTGTGATGGCTTTTAAACTAACAAATTGTAATTATCGCTTAATTTTAACAGCAATATTAACGCAATCCCTCATTCTGCAAGTGCTCATTCTCCATGAAATATTGAGTAGGGTAAACAGTAGCTGTCTGCGGGCTTTTATTCAGACAAGTAGCCAACAAAACAAAAGGTGTTCGAGGGGTTGTTGAGTCCTGGTCAGGGCCACAATGGACCAACTGCAGAAAACTTGAAAATGGATCTTAATGAATTCCATTAGACAATGTAAGTTTAGTAATACTGTATAGCAGTTAGTAATTTATGCAATATGTTTTGTATGGTCAGCATAGAGACTCAAGATTATGTTATTTTTTCCCCCTATGCTCTGCGTTCTGTGGCTGATACAAACAAGAACTAACTTTAAACATACTAAATGTCCCACAGTGAGTGCGGATATCCTGAGTTACTTTGAAGTTTAACATTTTCTTGCTCTCCTTTTCTCTGTACTAATCACTTGCTTACAGTACCAGCAGCATGGGATGGTACTGACTGCTGCCCTTGGGTGGCTACAAACTAGGCCTTACCACCCAACATCAAGACAGAGACAAAGTGCTGACACAAGCAGATAAGGGAAGGAAGAAAGAGAAAGATGAAAGAGCAGATTCATTATCAATAATTAAGGAAAACACTGTATTATAATGAATTAGAAGCTGTTTTATCCACTCTTATCGTGCTACGGCACAGCTAACACAATTCCTTAGCCAGCACAAATAGAAGTTCTGCACATACTTATGGTTCAATGAAATTGTGTGTCTGTGACTTGACCTCAGCTTGCTCTGTGGTCCATATTGCAGCCATGCTGACTCCAGGCAGGACTCTTCCGCCCTGTGTCCCTATCCAGCTTGCACAGTCAATATGGCTGTACTGTGCAGCATGCTGGGATGCGGCTGCAAGCACAGTTCGTCGTTCAAAAGCCAGATGCCTGCTTAGCCAAACTGCGCCCCTGGCACAGCCACTTGACCACAGGCAAGAATGTTTATTGACATTGTCAGCCGTATGCACGTACAATCTATTGGCACGTTTCGGTAAGTATTGATACACAGCACCTAATAAAACTGTCGTGGGTAGGACTCGTCTTCTTATGTCCTAATTCCTAAGCATGAATGAACATTTTCAACAATTGTTCACTTCGAACTTAATGTGCATTTTTCGGGAATCAAAATGGTTTCCTTAATGGAAACTGCACTATACGGCTCCATCAAATGCCAACCAAACCATGTGCAGGTTTTAGCAATTAGATAGCTCCACAACAGTGAAATCATTCTTACCAGATGCTCATATTGTACCTTTTTTTAAACTTGAACAAATATATCTTTCATCTGGGTTGTCAGCACTCTTGCTTTAAGAATGATGAGTGTATTAGTTCCAGTCGTTTATTATAACAAGCATGAAAATGGCAGGCATTTTAACAATTACCTATAAAAACAAGTATGTGAGACAGGTCAGTTGTCTTTTGCCGCCCTGTTTTGAAATAACTAATTACAAGTAATTGAGTCAAGGTCACTGCTGTCAGTCACTCTCTCTCAAGCCACTCCCTTGTTTTCGAAGTGTGTTGAAGTGCACCAACACATGCAGACACGCACACACACTGTGGCTATTAAGGTGTATTAAAGACAGAATACAAAGTCAATGTGGCCAAAATGAGTTGTGCTGTGTTAAAAGTGGTGATACAAAATAATTTTAAACTGTTTTTAAGACTTTATTCAATTTAGGAACATATTTAATTTGTGTAAATAAAAAAAAATATGGATTGCTTTATCGGCAAAATTGGTCAGCTTGATGCACACATTTAATTTAATCTGCAACAAGACTTCGTAGCCACCCAAGACAATTTTAAATTCCAGAAATATAAAGTGCAATATAAATACATGTATACACTATTATAAGAATGCATGGTTAAAAAAGAGCAACTTCTTCATGCTTTTTTGTAGTAACATACAATATCTAAATATGTTCACTTTTGAATTGATTACATCTTATGTGGACGCAAAAATGCTCCCCATGAGTACATCTAAAACAATGCATAACCATACAGTTCATACAAACAAAAGGACAAACATCCTTTATCAGCTCAGTGCCTGCAGTGAGGGGTGGTGGTGTGACATAAATGAAGACCTAGTTGTGTCACTTTATAACAGTTCAGCCATCGCTTCCTCTCTGGCACACTCATCCAGTCTACTATCCGACCAAACCTCCCATTCACTTCTGTGTTCATAACCGGGGATGGAAGAACACATGCACATAATATTTTATTATCTTGGAATGTAATTTATTAGACACAATCACTCATTTATTTATTGTACATGCATAATAATGGCATTTCGCAAAGACAAAAAAAAACATTCTGCTAAACCATGACAGTACACAGTTCACTCGCTCTCATTGCTTTTAAGGTCAAATATTACACTCTTCTATGGACCATATAGGTTGTTTTTCACACTTTAAATCCACTTAAAAAGAAATCCAACTTTAAAGAAAGACTGCACTTTATTCGGAATTGTGACCATCATCCCCAATCCTTAAGTGAAACAAGAACACAAGTATTTATTATGTGTGTTTTAAATAGTAAACAACTCCTAGTACGCAACGGCTAACAATGCAGGTAATTGGGATTCATCCATTACAGTGTTAATTTTTTGACCAATTATTTTCGTCTTTGTTTTAGTCAGCAACCTATTTTTCCCTGACGAATAGAAGAAAATAACAAATCCAAACAAATGCATGTTGACTAAGATGATAACAAAATTAACTGACATTTTACTCAATGAATAAAAACACGACAAAAATGTTGACAGAAACAAAATCTAATCATACTTATATCCGTCTTGTAGATATTAGAGTTATCCCGATGCCGATATTTTGATAGTGGTATCAAAATGTATTTTGATATTTTGATAATTTTCTAAATAAAGGGGACCACAAAAAATGTTTTGTGATACATTACATACGTTTCTCATTGCAATAAAATCATAATTTTGCCATTAAATAACATAGTGAACAAACTGGAAAACTTCACTTTTAGTAGTAAGCAAGCAAATGGGTTACAAAGGCTCCTATTTTGGCTGCTGATGTATGCAGTAACATAAGGTGTCATCTTCCATTCCATTATTTTGTCAAAATTATGAGGACTAGCGGTAGGAAATTGATGTGTTTATTTACTGTTAATATCTGCTTACTTTCTGTTTTAACATGTTCAATATACACTTCTGTTAAAATGTAAGAATCACTTATTCTTCTGTGGTTTGGATACTTTACATAAGTTTTGGGTGATACCACAAATATGGGTACCAATCCGATACCAAGTTGTTACAGGGTCATATATTGATCATAATTAAACTCCTCATGTGTCCAGAAACAAATTTCCTAAGTTTATAAACATCATACAATACAAATACTTGGTATTGTTACAAACGATATATGTGTACACCCACCTTTTTGTTTACATTCAGGAGCACACGCTTTCTGTTAGCGGTGAATGTGAGCTATTGAATCCTCCTACGGTGTGTAGTTAAAGTTAAAGTCCCAACAATAGTCACTCACACACTATCCATCCATCCATCCATCCATTTTCTACCGCTTGTCCCTTTCAGGGTCGCGAGGGGGTGCTGGAGCCTATCTCAGCTGCATTAGGTGTGGTGAAATTATCCTCTGTATTTGACCCAGCCCTTGTTCACCCCCTGATAGGTGAGGGGAGCAGTGAGCAGCAGTGGTGGCTGCGCTCAGGAATTATTTGGTGATTTAACCCCAAATTCCAACCCTTGATGCTGAGTGCCAAACAGGGAGGCAATGGGTCCCATTTTTATCTCAAAGGATACGTTAGCTGCTAGTTAGGTTATTAGCTAGCTATGTTTTAAAGCACAACATACAGAGCTGCATTTCATTGCTTACAGCGCCACCTTTATCATTAGGGTTAAAGCCAAAATATGTCCATTCTCCATCTTCTGTCTTCACACTGGTTCTGCTTGCAATGAGTGCTGTGTGTGCATGTATTGACTAACATACGCCGTGGCTTGTATGCCAGCATTGTCACAGTGCGCCGCACATCATCTGGATGACAAAAAAATATAAAGGAATCTGTTGGGTTTTTTTAAGCGTTTTTTAATTTATTAGTACCGCGGTACATTATTAACCAGTGTTTAAACCGGTGGCTCTCAACTTGGCCTAGTAGATATATAAGCCAATCACAGCTCTTTAACAGCGTACATATACAGTAAGTGAGGGGCTGGGAGTTAGTTATGAATAAAAGGCAATCAGATGCTTTTCCTTGTGAGCTAAGGAAGTTTTCTCACCGCCAAAACCTAAATGCATCGTTTTAACATGATCCACATCGTTTTAGGTGTACACCTAGGAGAAAGGAAAGAGGACACATTTTATGTTTGATGTTAGGATGCCATCAGCAGGCGAGTCATCGATTGTGACGCCCACACAACTGTAAAATACAGCTAATTTTACCGTACTACTTATTTAAAAAAAATGATCAAGTTATTTTCTCTGCCTCAAGGAATCGTTCATTTAATGGTAAATCCAAAAGCATGACAACTTTTAATGTGGTCTAACAAGCTTATGTCACACACGCAGCAAAAAGAGGAAGTTGATGCAGCGTTTCCTATTTATTTGAGGCGGATGTTTATTAACAAATGAAAGGTTTCAGCCCCCCCGCGACCTAAAGACTCCTGAATTTCAGTGCCCCTCCCGAAAATCTCCCGGGGCAACCATTCTCCCGAATTTCTCCCGATTTCACTCAGACAACAATATTAAAGGCGTGCCGTTATGGCACTGCTTTTAGCGTCCTCTGCAACCTGTCGACGCGTCCGCTTTTTGACCATACAAACAGCGTGCCGGCCCAGTCACATGTTGTATGCGGCTTCTGCATACACACGAAAGTGACTGCAAGACATACTTGATCAACAGCCACATTGAGGGTGGCCGTATAAACAACTTTAGCACTGTTACAAATATGCGCCACACTGTGAACCTACACCAAACAAGAATGACAAACACATTTCGGGAGAACATCCGCACCGTAACACAACATAAACACAAAAGAACAGATACCCAGAATCCCTTGCATCCCTAACTCTTCCGGGCTACAATATACACCCCCACTACCACCAAGCCCCCCCCCCCAATCTCACGAATTCGAAGGTCTCAATGTTGGCAAGTATGCCCGCGACCCCGAGAGGGAAAAGCAGTAGAAAAATGGAGGGATGGAATAAACTTTCCACGCCACATATAGTGTGACAACCCACTTTATTGTCCTGCTCATAAACAATTAATGATGAAAGCATGCATTGTAACTCCGTTTCACAACACACATACACACTTGCTTTGCCAGAGACATAGCATAAAAAATAGAAAAAGTGTCTCAGATACAGTATACTTTTTGGCATTGACATGTGAAGCATAAAATGACTAACGACATCATTCCTGACCATAAGATCATGCTACTTCTGTGTTAAACAAATGCTTTGCAGGTAGTCTAAATAAAGGTGCTTTCAAAAAACCCTAGCAACACCGCCAACAATGCTCTATTTATATGCAATGCACTGCAAATTAACCCAGCTATAGTGAAAAAAAACTGTTATTGTAAGACCTAACACCGATGAACTACTTGTCTGGCGTCGTGACACATCGCCTCGCTCACACTGCTCCTCCGACCACTAAAGAGTAGCCAGGTAGTAGTTACTTTGTGATGTGCTTATAATACCAATGGGTTGAGACCCGCCATTAAAGAAAGTAGAAGGAGATTGAGTCAATTAAAGTTAATGCTAGGTTATTATGTATCTTACTTGTGTAGTAGAAGGTTGTGGCACCAAGGTGGTCAACTTTGAAAATACACACGCTACCAACTTAAAGGGGAACATTATCACCAGACCTATGTAAGCGTCAATATATACCTTGATGTTGCAGAAAAAAAGACCATATTTTTTTTTAACCGATTTCCGAACTCTAAATGGGTGAATTTTGGCGAATTAAATGCCTTTCTAATATTCGCTCTCGGAGCGATGACGTCACAACGTGACGTCACATCAGGAAGCAATCCGCCATTTTCTCAAACACCGAGTCAAATCAGCTCTGTTATTTTCCGTTTTTTCGACTGTTTTCCGTACCTTGGAGACATCATGCCTCGTCGGTGTGTTGTCGGAGGGTGTAACAACACGAACAGGGACGGATTCAAGTTGCACCAGTGGCCCAAAGATGCGAAAGTGGCAAGACATTGGACGTTTGTTCTGCACACTTTACCGACAAAAGCTATGCTACGACAGAGATGGCAAGAATGTGTGGATATCCTGCGACACTCAAAGCAGATGCATTTCCAACGATAAAGTCAAAGAAATCTGCCGCCAGACCCCCATTGAATCTGCCGGAGTGTGTGAGCAATTCAGGACTTCGGTAGCACGGCAAGCAACGGCGGCAGTTTGTTCCCGCAGACGAGCGAGCTAAACCCCCCTGGATGTCTTGGCTCACACCGTCCCGAAGATGATCAAGAGAAGAATATAGACCCTAGCTTCCCTGGCCTGCTGACATGAGGGTATGTCTATAGAATATATTAATTGATGAAAATTGGGCTGTCTGCACTCTCAAAGTGCATGTTGTTGCCAAATGTATTTCATATTCTGTAAACCTAGTTCATAGTTGTTAATTTCCTTTAATGCCAAACAAACACATACCAATCGTTGGTTAGAAGGCGATCGCCAAATTCGTCCTCGCTTTCTCCCGTGTCGCTGGCTGTCGTGTCGTTTTCGTCGGTTTCGCTTGCATACGTTTCAAACCGATATGGCTCAATAGCTTCAGTTTCTTCTTCAATTTCGTTTTCGCTACCTGCCTCCACAATACAACCATCCGTTTCAATACATGCGTAATCTGTTGAATCGCTTAAGCCGCTGAAATACGAGTCTGAATCCGAGCTAATGTCGCTATAGCTTGCTGTTCTTTCCGCCATGTTTGTTTGTGTTGGCTTCACTATGTGACGTCACAGGAAAATGGACGGGTGTTTATAACGATGGTTAAAACCAGGCACTTTGAAGCTTTTTTTTAGGGATATTGCGTGATGGGTAAAATTTTGAAAAAAACTTCGAAAAATATAATAAGCCACTGGCAACTGATTTTTAATGGTTTTAACCATTCTGAAATTGTGATAATGTTCCCCTTTAATAGTATAATATGGCTCTCAACTTGGCAAACAAATGGAAGACAGCATAAAACCATTGCAACATCGCTAGAAAGCATTTTCTTATCTGAGGAGTGAGAATTATGCTGAATTTACCAGCTCAAGGATTGTACATATGCCGAAAGATACTGGGATGCAGACAAATGGGATGGTTGTAAGAGCAGACATTGTAAGTCACTGTGTTATGTTCTTATTTGAAACATTTAGCTATAGTGATACAAGATAGCGCTCCAAGGTGCTCACAAAGTCTGCCATTAGTGCTTGCAAACACAAAAAGTGTACATTGGTCGCTATGTGTTTTGTGAAATAAATGTGCCCAGGAAAGAGGTGCTTGAAATTACCAAAATTCTGTACATGTTACGTTATCATTAATGTGCCTGTCACTAACTCACATACACACTTATATTATGTATATAAAACAGTGTTGAAGGTTTAGAGATGGAGTTTAGAGGGCTTTATAGGTGGATTAGAGTGGCTCTCTATTACCTGCACTGTTAGCTGCCTCATACAAGCAGTTTTTTTTTACTATTTAGAACGCACAGAATAGGAAAAGATGTGTGTTCTTGCCTCACATAGAGATTGTCAATGACGGACACAATTGCCTAAAAGTGCAGTTTCCCTTTAAACTGTTCACGTACCCGGAGTTTGCATGTTCTCCCCGTGACTGCGTGGGTTCCCTCCGGGTACACAGGCTTCCTCCCACTGCCAAAAACATGCACCTGGGGATAGGTTGATTGGCAACACTAAATTGGCCCTAGAGTGTGAATGTGAGTCTGAATGTTGTCTGTCTATCTGTGTTGGCCCTGTGATGAGGTGGCGACTTGTCCAGGGTGTACCCCGCCTTACGCCCGAATGCAGCTGAGATAGGCTCCAGCACCCCCCGTGACCCAAAAGGGGACAAGCGGTAGAAAATGAATGGATGGATGGATCTTCACGTACCCCAAATCCCCTATTGGATCCGTCAAAAAAAGCAGACTATCATCCTCTTTTTATACAACATCCTCTTTTTCTTTGACTAAAGGATCTCCCCAGTGTTCTAAAAATAACAGGTGAACAGAGCCATAGAGATGGTGATGAAACTGCTTATTTGACAGTGTCCTACCGCAATCCATCTTTCCACCGCCTGCCAGCCAGCATATGTGTACTATTGGCTCCCCCCCATAACAATCCTCATCGCCTCTAAACCCACCCCCTCAGTGGTCCCCAGTTGCTAGTTTAGATACTGCCCCGCACACATACAAACATACAATTTTCCCCTCTGCGAGTGTCCGAGTCTTCTGGTTTGGAGTTTCACAACCCGTGCAGTTATCAATCATCCAGACAGTCATGTCACATTGAAACCTACAAACGTCTGCATGGCAACACTTACAGTGGGGGGAATAATTATGATTTGATCCTGTGCTGATGTTAGCTTGCGTTTTTACAAATACATGGCCAGTCCATAATGTGTGTGGTAGGTTCATTTTAACAAAGAAAGCCAGCATATCAAAAAAGTAAATTAGGAAATAGTTTGTGTTTGACTGAGTCTTTTGACCCCAACAGACCGCTTATGTCCAATGAAGCACACAAATGAGTCCGGTCCCTTCAGCAGGAAGCTTAATATAACCAAATCACCATTGGCGCAATAATTAGAAAATTGACAAAATACAAAATAATAAGGTTTGGAGCTCCATGCAAGATCTTACCTCATGGGGTAAGGCTAATTCTGAGAAAAATGAGTGATCAGCTCTGAATTGCAGAAAGAGCTTGTTAATGACCTCAGGAGAGCTGGAACCACAGTCACTAATAAAACCATAGGTGACACACTTTGCTGTAGTAAAATTAGATTCTACAGTGTCCACAAGGTCTCACTGTTCAGGAAGGCACATGTACAGGCCAGAGAAAGACCAATAAACACCTGGGAATGCTTTGGGGGAACTAATACTAAATGTTTTTTTTTGGTTTTCCTATGATCCTTTTCGTGATATTCTGTCTGTAATAAAGGTAACAAAAATGAATTGCCTGCCCATGTCTTTGTCAGGGTGTAAACATACAAAAGCAGCAGGGGATCAAATAATTGTATTCTCCACAGTGTACACACACACAAATTCATTGTGTCTTCTCTTTTTAGTGTCTCCATGTCATACTTGCCTCTCATTTTCCCTATTTTAACCTCCATCCTGTCTTTTCATGCATCACATTCCTACATTGACCCAAATTTGCTCCATTTAATAGTCCGCCGTATACACTCAATGCCCTTGTGCTAATTAAGCTGCACACCTTGAAAATATGACGGTTAATTAATGATGAGATAAAGCCTGTGTGCAGAACTGTCAGTAAAATGATGACACTGTGCTTTACAGGTTTAAATACACTAAACCTGGTGATCGATCTTTACCTGCAGAGAATACATGCCTGTGTGTGCACCTTTGGATGGCATTCAAGGGTGCAGTAGGATAAAAGATCTGATACAAGGAGTAGAAAAAAAGGGCAAGGCTAAAACTGGTGATCTCATTAAGGACTGTTTGGTGGGGTTCAACATTATTTACAATAATGTACATGAATGTATATGCATTGGATGTGTAAGTTAATGTGTGTGCTAACTTTTGGTATAAAAAAATCAGCAAAGACTAAATGAGCCAAAATTACACACAACTTAGCTAAGAAAGTCAATTTGAAACAAAAATAATGTTTATGTAAGTTAGGTTGAGGCTGTGGCTTCATTATTTACAGAGTAAGTCAATTTGATTTATTCTGTAAAGCCGTAGAATATGTACTTATCTGCATAAACATATTCATACAAAAACGATTTGGAGTTTGTAGGTAAAATATTATTTTTACACTGTTGCCATTTTATACAGCTAAAATGTGAGGATGCCATTAAATCCCACTTGCCAAACTACAATTTTTCAAGAAACAAACTGGTTATCTACAGTACAGGCCAAAAGTTTGGACACACCTTCTCCTCATTCAATGTGTTTTCTTTATTTTCATGACTATTTACATTGTAGATTGTCACTGAAGGCATCAAAACTATGAATGAACACATGTGGAGTTATGTACTTAACGAAAAAAGGTGGAATAACTGAAAACATGTTTTATAGTTGTGCTATATTCCATAGCCACCCTTTGCTCTGATTACTGCTTTGCACACTCTTGGCTAACTCTCAGTGAGCTTCAAGCACACCTGTGAAGTGAAAACCATTTCAGGTGACTCTCTTGAAGCTCATCGAGAGAATACCAAGAGTTTGCGAAAAAGTAATCAGAGCAAAGGGTGGCTATTTTGAAGAAACTGGAATTTAAAACATGTTTTCAGTTAGCTCACCTTTTTTTTGTTAAGTACATAACTCCACATGTGTTCATTCATAGTTTCGATGCCTTCAGTGACAATCAACAATGTAAATAGTCATGAAAATAAAGAAAACACATTAAATGAGAAGGTGTGTCCAAACTTTTGGCCTGTACTGTATAATTAGAATAGCAATGAAAATCATGCATCGGAACATACTCTATACCAAAAGTACATCATTGTTAAATTTACTTACAGAGATTAAAATGTCAAATAGAGACGTACTTTAGCTGTGGACTAATCATAGACATCACAAATATCTAAAATATTTAGAATATTTCAGAAATGTCTAAATCTACACCTTCTCATCAACAGCAATTGTGACTTATGAGTAATGAATATGGAGGTCTGTTTCTATTCTAATGCCTCGGATAATGTTTAGCTTCTACTTTTGGATTGCCAAGAGGGTAGTAGGTGGGCGATGTGGTTGGACTATATAAGTCTACCTCATCCCTTTCACATAGAAAGAAACACACACATTAAGCGTAGAGCTCAGCTTCAGAGACAGAGCTGCAGACATTACACATACACAAAAACACATATTCTTCTACACAGACAGAACTACCGGTAGTAACGAAAACAACATTCATCCTTAATTTAAGAGAGAGAGCAGGAAGTAAGATGGTGAAAAGAACCAGATGTTTGACACAAAAAAAGGGTAGGACGATGACCATCGAGACAGATGGAAGGGCATTTAACAGAAGTGCAAATTGTGTTTTTTTTCACATGAAATTGAGGGGGATGTTGTAAATAAAATATTCTGCAAACTTTACCTTTCTTTACGCTGGCCGATTCCATGTTTTCCAAGCAGGTGGGTGCTGAGGTGTTTCTTCATCACGAACGCCCATCTTTAATAAACATACAAAACAAAGAAAAAAATAAAGGAAGTAAATATCCAGACAGTATTATCAAAATGTTTGTACATGTAAAAAAAGGTGGGCTAATCTAATACATGTTCTGCAAACATTCCTAAACAAAACATTATTAGTGGTAACTACCGGTATCTGCAAAAACAGAAAGCGTATGCATTTATTTGTGCGCACTTTTCAACTCTAAACTACAGCACACCAAAGGGTGAACATAGCTTGTGGTATTATTTTTCTGACAAATACGCCACGTAGTGGCGCTGTTATCAAACCCCATGGTTTGACCAGGTAATTGGAATTGACTTGTAACTTCTCACACAGCTCAATGTGCCCTACAAAACGATCAATATAACTTTGGGGTGGTTCGCCTAAACACATTCACAACCTAAAAAAAGCTCATGGACCTGGAGTACATCCAGTGGCATACATACCAAGTATTAAATCCTGAGATGTCAATAGGTGCACAGCAACCACCATGTTATGACTTTGTTGAGTTTATTGTGTCTCCTTAACAGCACATGAAAACATAATGAATGGATGACAGGACTAAATACTCAGACATCCGAGCTGCTTCCACAGTGTTTTCATCTCCTGGCCTTTTTATTTAGCACCCATCACTTCCAATTATTGTGCAGCATAGAGACAATGACCACATCTGAGAACTGAGGGTAGAGCTACATAAAAGAGGCCGAGGGAGAGACAGTCACGCCCCTCACGCGGTTGGCACCATCACTAAGAAAACATTGGTTCTCCTGTGCTGTGCTCCTTTCAATTCTTTTCACTTTTCCATACTCTGACTTGATCATTATTTTATTTTATTTTTTTCTGTGGTGAGCCACTCTGTTTTGCTATTATGCTTTTGGAGCCAGTCTGTCATTGACAAAGAGCGCAATTATTTCAGCATTAATGTGCCCATGTCAGATTGAACTTACCCAACGACATTTGGACACACACATGCAAACACACTATGCCCCACTCCGCCCCAAACACAGACCCCGAGGCATATGCTAAGTAACACCACCATATTAATATTCAAACATTTTTCACTGTTTTGCCTCGTTATAATCATGCTACATTTTCTCTCAATCCATGTCTAACTCAATCCATCTGGGACGTTGCCTTTAAGTCAAACTGGGAGATAGTTATTGGGAGTGACTATATCTGAATCTTGTGTACTCAAAACACGGAGACTGACATACTTGAAAATACTAAGAATACATGAGCATCTAAAAATGCCTCGATAGATGGCCTCATCTATAATGAAACAAACAGCATAATTAATACATATTGAAGCAGGTGCTGGTAAAAAGAAGGCATCAATACAACTAAGAGGAAAATAAAAGCAAGACCTTGGTACACTCCATGCATGTTTGCTTAAGTCATTGTGTTCAGTGATGAAAATAAGAAAAAATTAGATTGCAAACATCTCAGTTAATTATGTATTACAGCTGTCCTTCATAAACCTAATTACAGAGTGCTGAAAGGCAACAGCGGCAATTTACATATGTGCTTGAAAGACAAGTCATATGCAAAATATGATTTTAATTAGCAGTCTTTGATAGAGAGGGGTACGAATCAAACTGGCATGTTGTGAGATCTCATCTTTGCCTTTTCTACAAGATAAATCCCGGAATAGCACTGACAAATGCCCTGTGGATGATCTTTGCACAAGCTCGACAGACGCACACGGTCTGAAAACACATCAGAAATGTATAATAAATGCTTTTAACAAGGAACAATTCAAGTATTAGCAAATGATCAAATAACATTTCATGTTTTATACAATACAGAAAATATATGATACTCTATAACAGGTGCTGATAGAGATTCCTGTTCCTGTACCCAATCATGCATACTGTATATGCAATTAATCATTGCATATTCCCTTAAAAGGGAAATGCATTTGTATTGAGACCCCTGCTTTGAGTATATCTGCTACCATCCAGGTCAAGGCCTCAGCTTGTTGTCCAGCTGCTTTGGGCTGCATGATCAACCTGAACCATCAGCCTTGATGGTTACTGTAACAAAGAGATACTTTAACATGCCATTCATTCATATCAATTCTCTCCCACCCCCCATGAAATGAGCTAATAAGGCTGTGCCTCTGCCCTCTAGGGAGGCTCATAATATCCATTGCAGATATGAAAAGAGAAAGACAGAGGCTGTGGTGTTTCACGTTCAACTCTCCCTTCAGACTAATCGCAGCGCCACAGCTCGTTAGGTCCGTGACGTGCCGCAGCTTTACCGATAAGCAGGGGAGACACGGCTCAATTACCCACACTTACAATCTTTCTCTCTCTTTTCCCTCCCACCGGCTGACGATGAAGAGATAGCGTGTCAATTTCTGATACAAACAACTTCATTTGACTAATGGTGTTCCTCGATAGGCTCATCTACAAGTCTGGAAGCGAAGGAAGATCTAAGAAAAAGCCCCAAGCACCATTTGGCTTAGATATATTGTTGTCTAACCCCAAAATCGCACTCATTCCGGAGTGTTGTGCACAAGGCGTGCCAACTTTTTCATTTTACTTTTAGCCAAGACACACATACGGAAGTGAAGGATCGATTGCATTCATTGCATCTTCATTCAAGATTTTTTGGGAACTAAATGGCTTTGTCCTAATCAAGGCTAAAGCTACAGCTTTATATATATAGCCGCTCTACCAACCGATATAGCTCGGTTGGTAGAGCGGCCGTGCCAGTAACTTGAGGGTTGCAGGTTCGATCCCCGCTTCCGCCATCCTAGTCACTGCCGTTGTGTCCTTGGGCAAGACACTTTACCCACCTGCTCCCAGTGCCACCCACACTGGTTTAAATGTAACTTAGATATTGGGTTTCACAATGTAAAGCGCTTTGAGTCACTTGAGAAAAAGCGCTATATAAATGTAATTCACTACAGCTACTCAAACAAGTACTGTATTAGGCGGAGTGAGTTATATGTGGGGCAGCATGGTAGTACAGGGGTTAGTTCATGTGCCTCACAATACAAAGGTTCTGGGTTCGATCCCTGGGTTGGGGGTCTTTCTGCGTGGAGTTTGCATGTTTTCCCCGTGACTGTGTGGGTTCCCTCTGGGAACTCCGGCTTCCTCCCACCTCCAAAGACATGCACCTGGGGATAGGTTGATTGGCAACACTAAATTGGCCCTAGTGTGTGAATGTGAGTGTGAATGTTGTCTGTCTATCTGTGATGAGGTGGAGACTTGTCCAGGGTGTACCCCACCTACCGCCCAAATGCAGCTGAGATAAGCTCCAGCACCCCTCGTGACCCCAAAAGGGACAATCGGTAGAAAATGGATGGCTGGATGGAGTTATATGTGGCAAAATAACATTGACATGTTACCCAAATGTAACACAATTATTGTCTGTAAATCTTGCTGTCGGTTGTTTGGAATTTCTGACAAAAGCCTTGTTCTTTGCAAATAACGATCACTTTAAGGATACTAATGGTCCCAAGAACTATGGCAGACGTATTTAACTTAATCGTTCAGTGAAATACATTGGAAAACAGGCCTTGCATTTTTTGATAGCTGTCAGATTAAGAAACGGTTCATTTCAAACTAAGTGGAGGTGCTAAACCTTGTCTTGAAGTTGCGAGCTGCCATGATGTAGAAAAGACATATTAGTAGCATTCAGCGCCAAAGTTTTAGCACTGGGTGCAACAGATCTTGAGGAGAAGCATCAAACATAAATAGAACATTTTGAAATGGTCTGCTGGGCCCAAAAGAAATGACTGTGTGCAGGCTCATCCACAGCCTCCTGTGCCTGTCCTAATGATGGCCTCCACCTGCTGCTTTAATGTCACAGCTGGATCACCCTCCATCCCTCACTGACTCGGACCGCCATCAGCAGCAGGTAGCTGCCCCTCTTTGCACACCCCTCTCTCACTATCAGTTACTTTATGTTCCTTTACGTCTATCTTCCTATAACTTCTATCTTTCTCTGACACAAACTAAACATCCACTGCATATACATGTACAGTATTTGCTTGATTATATATTATCTTCCTCCATTTATGTTGCTGTTTTCTATGTGTTTCGTGTACCTTCTTGGCCTTTTGAGCATACCTAATCAACAAGTATGTTTTCATTCAGTTTCAGTTGAACCTTTATCCTTTGTCCTATTGTTGCTTATAATTGCTTGCTGCTAATAGGCCATGCTATGTGAAAAGTAAAATGTTAAAAGGGCATCTAAATAAAACGTTAAATTAGGGCTGGGTGATATATATCGATATACTCGATATATCGCGGGTTTATCTCTGTGCGATATAGAAAATGACTATATCGTGATATTCGAGTATACGTTCTCACGCAGTTGCTTTTAGCTGCGGACATTACACTACAGGCTCTTCTCACTCTTTCTAGTCTCTCCTTCTCACAGAGACTTAATAAACAATCACACCTTCTTACACACGTCACATACTGTCACGTCATACGTCACATACGTGTACGCCCTCGCTGAGCAGAGAGGTAGCAGCATGGCTAAAGTTAGCTGTGGTGCGAGTGGTAATACGAGAGAAAGAAGGTGCAAATCTGGTAACAAATGATGGAAGAATTAATTCCAAAGAAAAACAGCACGGGGTCCATCGTCTGGCGGTGGTTTGGCTTCAAGTGGGAATATGTCGAAACAGACAGCCGTAATTTGTCAAGTGTGGGGCAAAAAGCAGCATTACTGCTAATATGTAGCATCATTTGAAAAGTCACCCGCTCGAGAATGAAGAGTGCTTACTCCGCACGTCAGCATCTCCGTTCGGTGCCACACCAACAAAATGCCGAGGCAACCATTTCCACATCAACACCGTATGAAAAAAATAGTCCACGACATAAGGAGATAACGCCTGCCGGAACCTACCACATAGCGAAGGACGTACACAATTTGATTTCCTATTATGGAGCTCATTTTTATTTGACAGTTATTGAAATATCTTGTGTGACATCATGCACAGAAGTGCACTTTATTTGTTTTAAACTATTGTAGTGGCGTTCTGTACACAAAGTGCACTTTAATTTAGTGTTGTTTTGATATGTCATCTTGAGGACATCATGCACAAAAGTGCACTAATAGCTTCATTTAAAATCCATCCATCCATTTTCTACCGCTTATTCCCTTCGGGGTCGCGGGGGGCGCTGGAGCCTATCTCAGCTACAATCGGGCGGAAGGCGGAGTACACCCTGGACAAGTCGCCACCTCATGTCTCTGACAATTTGGCACTTTCTGTTTTGAAATGACATGAATGTTTGTGCCACTGCTTAATAACTGTTTAATAATTACAGTGTTGGTCAATTGACTTAGTTGTGATTTCTCTCTCTGCATGAAAGTTTAAAATGAGCATATATTAATGAAGTATGAAGAAGAATGTTTTAATGTAGACACATAGAATCATCATACTGCTGTGATTATATGCATCAAGTGTTCATTCAAGGCTAAGGCAAAATATCGAGATATATATCGTGTATCGCGATATGGCCTAAAAATATTGAGATATTAAAAAAGGCCATATCGCCCAGCCCTATGTTAAATGTAATTTATGCGCCCTGAAGTTGATGTAAATTGCTAGAATTCATCCAAGCAATACACATGTTTGTCATTATTCAGGGGTGGAAGGAACTATGTCATACCAGTACATAATAGACACATGAGATAGCACAAAATGTACCGTATTTTTCGGAGTATAAGTCACACCTGAGTATAAGTCGCACCTGCCGAAAATGCATAATAAAGAAGGAAAAAAACATATATAAATCGCACTGGAGCCCGGCCAAACTATGAAAAAAACTGCGACTTATAGTCCGAAAAATACGGTAGTACCTGAGATCCCAGATTTAGCCCAATTAATACCATTAGAGCAATAGTACAGACAAAATAATTTATATAGAATAGGATATAAACGGAGTAGGTATTAATTAGCATAGGATAATAGGAATATGATATAAAGAGAATGGAATACATACAAACAGGAATTGAATTTCCTCAAAGCAGTAGCTTCCTATAACTCCCTTGTTTGTACACAATCTATTGTTGACATAAAAACAGAAACCCCATCTGCGTTTTTTTCCGATCGAAACTGCTGGTCATGACGCAACAGTTACAGTTTAACAGTTTGGAAAGGTGAGTCAGGAATACTGTCGTTAAGCTCTGTTTCTGTCAGCCAAATCACGGAACAGTTCCTCATCTCCTAGTCTCAGGCATAATAGGTGGTACATAATTCTAACACAGCATTTTTTTTGTTTGGAAGACAATAAAAACCCCTTTTTATCCTCATCACGGGTCCAGGCAGGACACCATAATGGCAGAAAATATGTTTTTTTATATACGAGGTGCTGATTCTCAACAAAAATTGTGACACAAAATAAATGTATTCATTCATTCGACACTTTTTTGGTTGAGAAGGCAGTGTTGCCAACTTGGCCAACAAATCTAGCAACTTTTTCTGGTGTTATTGGATACTTTTCTTGTGAGAAAGCACGCTGCAGGTGCTCGTTGAGGACAGTAACTCAACAAGCCACTGCACTCGACTGCTACTGCTGCTGCTGCTTCTGCGCAAACACAGCGAAGTCCAAACTGCAAATGAAATGTGCCTTGGTTTCAAGAGCAAGATGTAAATGTAAATATGTCTTCAGTGTCATGTCACGTTAAAATAATTCACTGCAACATCTCAATCCCATCGTTTATGTTAATGAGCCAGTCAATAGAAGAGAATAATGTCACAACCCTCCAGTCTTTTGATCAAGTTTGACTCTCCAGTATTTAATTGATTTAAATTTAAATAAAACTAGCTAAGAATCAATAGAAGAAAGTTTAACTTACAGCTCTGATCATACTTAGTATTTTTTTTATTGGTATTCCTCTCCTACATCATTCATTCAATCAATTATACAAATTAGACGATAACATCATCTAGCAACTTTAAGGACAGCCAATAGCTACTTTCCTTACTGAAGAGTTGGCAACACTGCTGGTAGGGGTGGGAAACATCCATCAACCATACCGGGAGTCTAGGCAAGATCTAAAAATGTCAGAGAAGGCCACTTTTTTACGAGGCGCTGATACTCGACAGAAGTGGTATACTAAGACCCTTGCGCAAAATCATTCGCAAATGATTTCTACCTTTTTATTCTTAAATAAACCTCTCATCTAAAAGTGGAAACACAGAAGGTAAGTCGACATGTCTCATCTGGGTAACTTTGACAGGCAAGTGAATTGACAGAAGAACAGAAACTGACACTTGGCTGACAGCAAGCCTGCAGCAATGAGTTGTCAGACAGACATATAAACAGACAGGAACAAGAAGAGACAAGATAAGATGTGTTGATAGAGTGATTGCCTCTTGACAGTGGTACCCATGAATGAGGACAGAGAAAATCTGGATTCTACTGAGTTTACAGGCTTGGTTTAAAATATGTTCTATAACAGTGGTTTGTTGGCACAGCAGGGGGGTTGTGAATTATTTGGTTGATTAGACTTAAAAAAAATATTATTTTCATTTCTAGTATTGCACTAAAACAAGGTACCTTGAGAACCAGTGTGGTTCAAAACACAATTGTATACAAGATGTATAAGTAGTGGTCCTCGTTCCATCTCTCGATAAGTTTGGGGCTCCTTGCCATTGAAGACTACAAGGTTTGTGTATCGTAATACGGAGGGAACCAAACACACCAGCCATTTTGCAGATGTAGCAATAATCACATTTGGACCACTCAAGTTTCATACCCACTTATGCATTGGCTGGTTACCAATTTTAAGGTATACATGGTATAAAATAGTGATAGTTTCAAAACCACTAAAATGTTTTTCTTCATATTGTCCCTGCAGTATAAGGGAAAGTGAAAGTAAGAAATCCTTTCGGTTGCATGAAACTGCAGCGGCTGTAGCATAAAGGAACACAAACCCTCCCCCTGCACACATCTCTGCATGCTGCATGATGGCTGAAGAAGACAAGTCCACTGAACTTTTTTGGTCTAAATGACCAAATCGGCTTCTTGGGAATGATTTAGCAACCATAAAAAGTACAGACAGCCGTGGCTTGGAGGAAGAAGATCACCCAACGTACTAAAGTTGCTTGTGTGAGTAGGAAGACATACAAGCTAAGAAGGCTAACACCAGCGAGCTAACATGACGCAAAGAAGAGAGGCACACGCGTAATTATGTTTTACTTGACCGCTAACATAAAGTTACGATTAAGGAAGAAAATTCACAAAAACACATCAATGCACTAGAGACTGCAAAACACACTGTCATAGACAAGTTGTAAGCAAGTTTGCCAAACATGTTCAGGTTCATTTTTAAAGGGAAACGTTTCTTACTTATTGTTTGGTACCTGTTTTGTGTATTTGGGATCTGTTTGGAATTTCCAAACTTGTAACATTTTTCCAATTGGTGACTTCAGCAGATACTGCCATAAATGGTAAAGTTTTACCAAAAGAGTTTTGCGAAAGTCCGCAATTGTAGTCCGAAGTCAGTTATTGAGCTGCCAAGCTCAGCCGCAGTTAATAGATCAGTTATTTTTCCTCTATCGTCTTGTTGTGGGGCAGACTGGCTCGTACATGAACATGCATCCTCTGTGTCTGTGTCATGTTGCCATTTCTAATTAAAAGTAGCATATCGTTCTAACTTATATCTGTCAGTAGAATATATATGGAAGCGCTAAAAACTACAACATGGTTAACGGGACACAGACACAGTCAAACTGTAAGCACGTAAATGAGACCACCCACAAAATGCCGCATCCCGAAGAGACGGTCAGAAAAGCGGCTTGAAGATGATAAGTAAAACCAAATCTATGCAAAACGCTGACCAAAGACATTACATGTTATGTAGACCACAAGAAAGTGTTTTAAATGCCTATTTCTTATTATATTCAAAATCTTGTGAAGTGTGAATTGTCATTGTATTGTGTATTTGTTACTTTTTTGATCAACTTCATGATTTAATGTATTTTTACAATTTTTTGTTATTTTTTTTTACAAAGAAAATATATGTTATGACTTGAGTTGCAGGTTTAACAACAGCAGACTACATTAAAAACTATGCGTTATGTATTTATTTTCCATCTATTTTAAAAACAAATACTCCCATTTCATTATATTCTATCATATTGATATAAATAAATGTTTAACTGAAACATTAAGTAAAATAAAAATAAATACAACGTTTTAGCATTAAGTAAACTTTTTACTTAAGGTTATTATTACTGGTAGAATCTAATTTCGGCCCATGCCCCTCTTATGCATCTGCATATACCCTGAATTTTAATTTTCTTTAGAATAATGCTTCATTTAATAGTAAAACTAAACAAAAATATTTAACCACACATAACATTTTACAAATCTGTACTGCAATTTGACTAATTTCCCCCGAGGCCTCTCCCCACTTTGTATTTTTATCTTGTTTATTTTTTTGAATAAAAAAAAAAAGAAATATAAATCTAAATAAACGTGAAATCAATCAGATTCAAATTTATAAATAAGCACCATCAAATTTGAGATAATTAGAGCAATGGCAAACATGCGGTTAACTTTGACGACCCTGTCGCTGTGCTTGATGAAAGCAAGAAGTGACTTTGCATCAATATCGCTCAGGCCTTTAAGAGATGTGCGCAGAGAGACTTCCCAATCATGTAACAGATATAGGGGAGGAAATAAATAAATAAAACATCTAAATTGATTTAGTTTTCCTGTCTGTACTGGAGCAAAGCAAGCACTTGATTTACTCCGAGATGATCTTGATAAAAATAAAAGGGAAGGCAAAGTGTTTTGTTGACAAGTGATCAATATCACTCCTCTGAATGAAACAGACACCTCTCATTTCTGATGCTTCGTTTTTTCGGGGTGTGTGTACGTATGTGCATGTGTCCTCTAGTCTAGGAGGAGGTACATTAAAAGCTCACTTTGCTTCACCAAAGGGGTGTTTGGATCATCTGCTGAGGCAGGTGATGGGGCTTGACGGACTGATTGAGGCAAAGTTCTCATCGACGGTGGCGGCGCCCCATAGAGTTTCCAGCATCAGTGCACACTGTTCCATTAAAGGATCATTTAGAGGCAGAGCAAGTTCCACCTGCATTTATGCAGTGCACCCTCTAATGTGAGATGAAACAGACATTTTCAAGCTACAGGGAAAAAGGGGGGAAAATGATAATGAAGAACAAAAACATAGCCCTCTCCCAACAGCATATTTCCATCTTCAAGAGAATGGCAATTGATTAAGTAATCTATTATTGATGTCGTTCTCGTGATGCGCCGATGGCAGTTTCAGATTTACAAAGCCTAAAGCTCAAAGCAGTATTGTAATGTTGAATATTAGGCTACTCAGCTTCATTATATTTTCTAATTAACTGCATTAGTTTGGTATTCACATCTTAAGGACTTAAAAAATGCTGAAGAAGAGAGAATAAATAACACTGTCTTTTGTTTCGAGATGAAAGGAGAGGTGTATAATGAAACAAGGTACCGACAGTTACAAAAAAGTCGGCAAATTGGGTGAAATCAGCATATATACGATAAACTTTTATGAATGAAAAAAATCTTCAACTGCGGCATGGTGGAACAAACATTTTAAAGGAAATATATTGCATACTAACTGCCTTGTGTTACTGTGAAAATCACATTTTATAACAGAAAATGATTTAAAAATGCTGGTTAAGGGTTGTTAGTCCCTCTTGCTAATACACCTTCCTCCCCTCTTTCCTTTCCAAGCTCTCAGCAGAGCAGTTAAAGGCATGACAAATATATGTGCTTTCCCCTCTCCATTCCACTGTGCCGTGTTAAATCATTAAAGAGAAGTCCTGCTCATTATCTCCCTAAACAAAACTTCTCTTATACCAAATAAATCACTGTTGCAAAGCGCAGCTAACAGCCGTGAAGGGATAAATTACAAAGCACCTCACTGGCAGTGTTGGTATTTAAAAAAAAGCTTGCTGCACTATTTCTATGATGTGCAGTAATTTGTAATTCAGGTTTCCTTGGGTTTGAAGAGATCTCACCAGGTGTGAGCTGCATGATGGAATGGAATATGAATGTGTTCATTCAGTCAATACTTGATGATATTATCTGTACTTAAACAACTGCCAAGTAAAACCATTGTTGCCTTTTTTGGATAGAAAACATACATTTGGCAACAAAGTGACATTTTGATAAAAAATAATTAATTCTATTTGACCACTTGAGATTTATTTTCTTTGCAGATTGATGTATGTTGATTCTGTGAATTTTGTTCTACTTTTCAATTATAGGTGGGTTGCAATCATGTGACCTAGAGCAGTGGTTCTCAACCTTTTTTCAGTGATGTACCCCCTGTGACATTTTTTTTAATTCAAGTACCCAGTAATCAGAGCAAAGCATTTTGGTTGAAAAAAAAGAGATAAAGAAGTAAAATACAGCACTATGTCATCAGTTTCTGATTTATTCAATTGTATAACAGTGCAAATTATTGCTCATTTGTAGTGATCTTTCTTGAACTATTTGGAAAAAAATATATAAAATAACTAAAAACTTGTTGAAAAATAAAAAAGTGATTCAATTATAAATAAAGATTTCTACACATAGAAGTAATCATCAACTTAAAGTGCCCTCTTTGGGGATTGTAATAGAGATCCATCTGGATTCATGAACTTAATTCTAAACATTTCTTCACAAAAAAATAAATCTTTAACATCAATATTTATGGAACATGTCCACAAAAAATCTAGCTGTCAACACTGAATATTGCATTGTTGCATTTCTTTTCACAGTTCTTTTTGACAGACATTTTAGTGAGGGTCAAACCATTATGGCATGGGGGAAACTCTGGGTTTATGGTAATGAATGGAATAGCCTACTTGATTTGATGTTTAGTTTATGAACTTACATTCATATTTTCTTGAAGTATTATTCAATAAATATATTTATAAAGGATTTTTGAATTGTTGCTATTTTTTAGAATATTTTAAAAAAAACTCACGTACCCCTTGGCATACCTTCAAGTACCCCCAGGGGTACGCGTACCCCCATTTGGAGCAAAATATAAAAGTGATCATGAAAAAAATATTTTTAATGGGATGGAATGGATTTTCACACTCTTAAGAAAAATATATATTTTTAAAGATTTAAACAATTTATCATCACCAATAGATTACTGCTACCTCACTTCCCTTGACACTTGCGGTGTTTAGAGAATAAAAGATTGGAGGCACATCATCTGAGTTGTCAAAAAATTAAGCATGAATCCGTGAAAGACAAAGTTGGACTTATTCGTGCATCGCAATGTATTTGATTGACGTAACAAGTGCCGTGCTGCAGTGATCTTGACGCTAATGAGAAAAAAGATAAGTTTGTTTGCAGTTGATTTCCAGCTATAAATATTAGTCTCATTAACAATTAACGTGAAGTATATTTTGTCTCATTATTTAGCTCTATATATCCCTGTTGTTCAACATAAATCTTCACTAGAGAGATCAAGATATAGTATAAACTGTTGAGCCTACAATAGATTTATTCATCTAGTTTATTAGAACTATTCAGAATATTTTCTTAATGCTAACAAATATCACCAAAAATGCTATAATGTGGTCATCAGTGTAGAATAAAGCACTTTTCTGCACAATAACAACTAAGCTTTTAGTTTCTGTTAAGAAAACCGAGAAAGAAAATAACGTGGATTGGACCATGTTATTAAGTTTATTTGCACAACCAGGTTTTCGTAGTTATATTTAGGCCTAGCAACCGCAAAAGTACAAAAAAAAACTAATGTGATCTCTTGTCCTTTTATTATGTTTAGTTCTGCTATTAAACACTACTACCGGTAATATCGTTGAGAATAAACTCGATTGCATCACAGAAAGTTTCTCAAACAAATCAAATGTTCAAACAAATATTTTACAAAGTGATCGCTGTAAACACAAGCGGTCCGATTTTATTCCACACGATGATGAAAGTGATATTTTTAAGAGCCATTTCCTTCAAAGCACTTTCGTTTTTTCCTGACTTTATTACTTTTATGAGCCACTTATTTTAGGACTATATAAAAGCGATTTACTATTTCTCTATTTGAACAATTGGAACACCCAAGAAAAGAACAGCAATACGGCATTCTCTGCTCAAACTTTACAATCACTCTCACTTGTTTTAATGCTACGCTCAAGCTGGTTGACCATTGTGTGAATTATGCCGCAAAGAAGAAAAACGGATGTGATGTCATATGCAACTTTCCTATAATTTGATTACTTTGGAAAACAGTTTAGCATTTTAAAAGTGACTACATTCTTGACATTTTAGCAACTACGTTATCTTCTTACTATAGAAAGTAAATATGACTATAGATTACAACTGCTCGGTGGATTAGTGGTTAGAGTGTCCGCCCTGAGATTGGTAGGTCGTGAGTTCAAACCCCGGCCGAGTCATACCAAAGACTATAAAAAATGGGACCCATTACCTCCCTGCTTGGCACTCAGCATCAAGGGTTGGAATTGGGGGTTAAATCACAAAATGATTATCGGGCGCAGCCACTGCTGCTGCTCACTGCTCACCTGTAGGGATGGGTCGAATGCAGAGAATAATTTCACCGCACCTAGTGTGTGCGTGTGACAATCATTGGTACTTTAACTTTTTAACTCTAACTTTAAGCTGCTGTACATCACCTGCTCAAATTGTAATGTTTTAACACCAACATATATAAGAACACTATTACTGGCTAGCAACGTTCCCTCTAAGGTGCGCGCCTGCACAATTGCGCACCGCTCACGCGTCCTCTGCGCACAGCAAATTAATGCCACGCAGGAAATCAAAAATCCCATCTGAACTTTAAACAAAATAAACACATAACAATTTATTCTGTATGATTTTGCAATGCAACTCTGTGAGTGACAAGTGACAACAAGAGTGGCCCCAATGAATAAAACAATCTTTGTCAACACAGTTCAATTATCGTCTGTCGAGACACTTTACGGACAGGAATTCCATCAATCACTTTATTGAGCAAAACTGTTTGTAACCACACCAAAAACATGAGTAAAAAAAACTTTTATCTATAAAAACTGGGAATTTTCTGCCCTACAAACCAGGCTTAAACCAACGTTATCATCCGTCGTTTCAACAGAAGCCGCTCGCTCGCTCACCTGCACCAACACAAGCACTCATGGCACTTAGCCAGTGCTGCGTTTATGGCCACACAAAAAGTCGGACAACCCCAACGCCACACAATGTGTAAATGCCAGGTTGTAACACTCTGACTCCACAATCAGATGTGTGCTTCTTTTACAGCCATTTATTAAGAATGTTAATCTAAGGATATTATTCATGAAATATTGTCACTAGATTTCATAAATGCTAATAAAAAGATGTATTTTACAGACAGAAAGTTACAGGAACTAAATGTAATCTCTGAAAGGGGTAACATTTCTATTAAAGGTAGGACTCGCAGCCAGACATACAATACTAGCACATAGGTCATGAAAAACATGTTTTGTTGTTATTGTCATTGTAAGAGGGCAACATCACTTATATCAGAAAATGATTTTAATTAAACATTTAAATTGTTATGATGTCAGGTTTGGGACAGGTGTGACGCTGGTGTGGCCACGGTGTGCACGTCTGATGTTGCTCACATGTGCTCCACTGAATGCTCAGCGAGTTTGTGCGTTTGCTCACACACATGAAAAATGAGAGGGAAAATCGAGGAAGAAATGGCTAGCATATATTATCATTAGCTAAGAGTCCACAATACATATCCTACAACAACCGATAAAAGCACACTCTAATGAGGCAAGATTTCACCTGTGATGTAGGTGAATTAAGGTGAGCAAATCTAAGTGCTCCTTTTCTCCTTCAGGCAATGCTGTGAGCATGTTGTTAACTTTACCTGAGCTCACTGTAAACAAATATGGCGTCTATCGTATAGGACTTCTTCACTGTTTCAGAGGAAGATTTTGAGTACTATTTAATGTTTTGCAAACATTCCGCATGGAGCAAACACGATTAAGCTTCAGCACATCAAACATTATCAGCCACCTGAAACGCAAACATGGTTACGATGGTGTTTTGAAAAATGCCTGCTGCTCAATAAGGTGTATCAAAGCTAGCAGCAAAGAAAGACCTGGTGCTCGTTCTTATCACTGCTATGTTTGAAAAGTGTAAAAAAGTTTGCCATAGCCAGAGACGACCAAAGGGCTAAAGCGATCTGTGATTTTATCATAAAAATAATGGCGCTGGACAACCAGCCCTTTAAGAACCCTTCCAGATACTGGCTTCTGTCAAGACAAATCTAGGTACAGGTTGTCAAATCCACCTTTGTTTGAATCTTTCTTACCTCCAGGGGTTCACAAACTACAGTTAAATCTAAATCTAAAAAAATAAACAAATATACGTAAATTATCGGTTATCACTATTGATCTTGACAGGCAGGAAATGATCGGTATCGGCTTGGGAAAAAAAAAAGCGTGCATTCCTATCAATAACAGTTCAAAAGAACAGATTGAAAAAAAAAGGTTATATTTCTCAAAAGTACAAATTCAATTAAATATATATTTTTCATTTAAACCAAATAAGATTACAGGCGTTAATGATTGTCACTCATGACTGTCACACGAACACACATCCTAGTGTGCAATCCCAGTGCGTGTGCACATGCACTAAAACAGTCTCAGAGAAGTGATCAACTATTAGCAGTCATGCTGTTGTTATGCATGCTTCCCCCCAAGGAACAACATTTCCCCATGCTTGCAGCACTCATGGATCCTTGACCATGATGCTGCTACCACCAATGCTTTATTGTAAGCAAGACAATTATCGTGGTTCCCACTTATAGTACCAGAAGAGTAGAACAACAAGTTGCCTCTATATTGAAACTATTATCATATATATCTGATGTATGACAACTAAAGACTTCCAAAGTTTGCGAATAAATAAATATGATCAAAATAGCATCAATCTTACGAAGATTCCCAAGCCATTTTGAGAGATAATGAGGTTACTTAAGAAATAGTTTGTTTGTGTGAGCACCCATAATAACAACATCACTAATATTTGGGTAATATTCAGGTCACGATATCGTATTGTTGGCAAGTTTTGAATGGTTATTTAGAGGGTTTTGTAGGCTAAATAGAGAGCACACATTGACTACATTGTTAGCAGACTTATGTATTTATTTATTTACGACTTAGAATGCATAAAAAAAGAAAAACATATGTGTTCATGTCTTATATAAAGATTGTGAATGATAGACAGCACATCTCGGTCAAATGTTTGCATAGTTCCAGTATGCCTGATCTGATACTATGGTCAGAGTGCAGAAGCGTGCCCATCGTGACGTCAATCTCCGGAAACAGCCGAAGATATTCGGAGCGGAATATTAAAAATCGCTGACTGAATTTGTGGCATTTTGTGATGTTTAAACTGTGTTTTTACTATCTTTACGGATTGTAAATATGCTTAGATATGGTTTAATGGATACCATGAAACACAATTAAGCATATAAAGTAAACTTGTTTTTCCACTCTACTGGTACTTTAACTTGCCAGCTGTTTAGACAATAATGGCTGCAGATTAATAAAGTAATTGTCAGTGGATAGCTAATCTATACTGTCCACTGACTACTCTAAAATGTATCCATGTTGCTAAAGTGTGAGCAGTGTACTCACTTTGGTAAACATCTGTATTTATCAAAGAAAATATTTAAGAGACACAGTAATGATCATAATGAGCCAAACAAGCAATGTATTATATGTGATGACCACTGCCATCAGATGTAGTTTTAAATGTTTTAACAAGTAAACAACAACTTCAACTATTTTTACAGCAATTAATTAAAGGTAAAGACACAAAACGTCCCTCAACACGTCATCCCAATTCTTTACGCCCATCAGGGACACTTCCCCGCCCCAGACCTCTCTCTGGCCCCCAATGGGCAGATTAAACTGCATGTGGATCCGTTTACAACAGCAAGCTTCCCCTTCTTTATCCCCCCTGGGGATGAAAACCAACAGTAGCCCTAAGACACCCCCACTTAAAAAAAAGAGGGAAAAAAGACAAAACATGATTTATTCAGTCTGTTTACTGTACACTCTATCTGCCTCTCCTCTGAGAACAAATTAAATGTATGAAAAAATGTGGGGGGAGAGGAAAACATATCAAAATAAATAATTAAATCACATGACTGAAAATACAATTTATACAAATTGGTACAATCAGGTCGCACTGTCTTTGTTCACAATATGCAAAAATGATCACAAGAGCCTAAAAAGCTCAGAGCTTTAGATAAAAGAATGAAAGCCAATGTATAAGCCAAGCCAATAAGATTGTAAAGGAGAAAAGAGTTGAAGAGTCAGTATTTTAAAAATATTACTCCATCTCGGGCTGCAACTAATAATAAAATAAATTGAAAAAGAAAAAGCTTTGATTGATATTCTGTTGTTTCGATTAAGTGATTGATGACTGTTTAATGAAAATTAAGAACGGTGTTGTGTGGTACCATGATCTGTGTGGCGACAAATAGCTGATATTCATTTTATTATTTAGTATTTTATTATTTGTTATTATATTAGTTTTTTTTATTAATGTACACATGTTAAAGGTGCAATTTCAAAGCAATTATTGGAAGCAAAGAATAAAGGTTATGGCAAGCAGAAAAACATTTGTTTATTTTAACTATTTTCCCTAAAATATGCATTAAAGCTGTAGTGTGTTTTGTCTGATTACTCAATTAATCGAACACACTAATCAATAGATTACTCGATTACTAAAATAATTGATAGCCATAGGGTTTTTGTGCCCCTGCCTTGAATTAAGTCACCTTACTGTAATAATATTTAATTGATCATCATCTACAGTATATCATATAGTATATAAGTGAGTAAGAGGACTAACTACACAGGTATAGTAGTCTGATTGTATTTAGTAAGGTAAGAATGCCCATGTGCAATGTTTTAGTTGATTGACATGTAGTCCCTACAAAGAATGCCCTCTGTAGTAGAAAGTTTGTTTTTAAACTGTCAAAATCCATTCAATTCACCCTTTAAGATCAGTGTTTTCTTGTAAACGGCATCCGTTACGAGATGACCAACGTTGATGAAGTTGTAGTAAAAATATTGTTGCTACATTCCAGTAGCAGTCATCAATTTTCTTTAAACATTTGAGTGGCTCAGCGGGTAGAGCTGCTGTCCAGAATCTTGAGGATTCCTATGTCAATCCCAGCTTCCGCCATGCTAGTCACTGCCGTTGTGTCCCTGGGCAGGGCACTACAGCCACTTTGCCCCCACAAGGAAAATCCACCGATAGAGAAGTCGAACCAGATACAGTCCCGGGCGCTGCATGATGGCTGCCCAATGCTCCTCAAGAGAGGATTGGTCAAATGCAGAGACTACATTTTGCTGTACATATGTTGTACATGTGACAATAAAGATCTTCTTAATTTTCACATCTACAAAAGCAAGACTGATCTCATTTCTACACACATTAAACTGTTGCCGACCACATGTAAGTGATGTAAAGAGCTGTAAAGTTATCCATTTGACCGCAAGGTTTTTATCATTTTTGCACAGGCATGTAGAATATTTTTTTCTTGTTGAGAAAGCTACAGCTAAACCAGCTGAAAAGATCATCATCACTGCATAACATTGCAGAGGGAAGCAGTTTGGCCAACCATCACATTCAAACCAGTGCATGGAAGTTTGGGGAACAAACTATGACAGTAATCTGTTTAATGTGTCCATGTAAACATATGGACTATGGTGCTAATCCAGTTTTTAGTGATTATTTGAAATGATGGTTGACTAGACCTTCAGTGTGAAAAGGGGAGGACTGGTTGTACAAAGTAAAAGTTAACTCTGCCAATGCGAGATTTGTCATTCATGCAAATAGGTTATTCAACCTGGAGTGTTTCCTGAGAGGTTTGGTGCAATGTCAACTGTTTGGTATAGCTATAGACTTTTGGGACGTTGAGCAGTGGATACGAGGAATACACAATGCACCGTTAAAGTGTTATTATAACTGATGTTGCCGCCCACTCAAGTTGAACATCTCTGCATCTCTTTGAAAAGATGCATGCATGCTCACTCACACACTCACAATGGATGTCTTTGTTTAGCTGCTGTTGTCTTCACACCCACCATCTGCCTCCCCAGTAACAGAGAATAGTGAAGAGGGGTTTTTCTCAGGAATTTTTCCCCCTATACATACTTTTTAGTCTAACAAGTGGGCAGACTTCCCATCCACAGCTGATTGCTTATACATGTCGAATCACTTGTAACAAGGGATGAAACGGTATGGTCATAATAAACTGTGATAAAAACCCGGACTGTTATGGCACTGTTTTAAAAGTTAATTAGCGTATTTATAGTATTTACCATGTCCAGTCCAGTGCACAATCAATGGTTAAGAAGTCAGATGTGCATGTGGGTTACTTTACATCCAGGCAAATGGATAATCGTGTTGAATCGAGAATCGATTCTGAATCAAACCGTCACATCAGGAATCAGAATCAGGTGAAATCGTTAAAAGTCCAAAGATTTACACCCCTACTACTTTGTATTAGAAATTGCAACAGCAGAGGATGCGTGTGCAGTTACGAACCAGTCTGCCCCACTACAAGAAAATAGAGAAAAATAAGGTACTCAGTGACTAGAACGTCGAACTACAATGGCAGACTCACGCAAAGCTCTTTGAGTAAAACTTTACCATATACACTATGGAGATATCCGCTGATGTAACTTGTGACAAAAATGTCACTAGCTACTCAAATTCCAAACCTTTCGTTTAGAGCAGGGGTGCTCACACTTTTTCTGCAGGCGAGCTACTTTTCAATTGATCAAGTCGTGGGGATCTACCTCATTCATATATATAATTTATATTTACTTATTTATGAAACATATGTTTTTGTTAACAAGTTAAAGGTGTTTAATGATAATACAAGCATGTTTAACACATATAGTTAATATTGTTAATAAATTAAACGTGTTTAATGAAAATACAAGTTTGTTTAATACATATAGTTAATATTGTTAACAAGTTAAAGGTGATTAATGATAATACAAGCATGTTTAACACATATAGTTAATATTGTTAAGTTAAAGGTGTTTAAAGATCATGCAAACATGTTTAACACATATAGTTAATATTGTTAACAAGTTAAAGATGTTTAGTGATAATGCAAGCATGTTTAACACATATAGTTAATATTGTTAACAAGTTAAAGGTGTTTAAAGATAATACAAGCATGTTTAACACTTATAGTTAATATTGGTAATAAGTTAAAGGTGTTTAAAGATAATACAAGCATGTTTAACACATATAGTTAATATTGTTAATAAGTTAAAAGTGTTTAGAGATAATACAAGCATGTTTAACACATATAGATTCCTTTCTTTCATGAAGACAAGAATATAAGTTAGTGTATTACCTGATTGTGATGACTTGCATTGATTGGAATCAGACAGTAGTGCTGATAAGGTCCGCATTTTCGAATGGAGGAGAAAAAAAGTCCTCCTTTCTGTCCAATACCACATGAAAGTGGTTGGTTTTTGGCATTTTATTTATCCAGCTTCCGTACTCCTTTGTATACACTTTACAAGAAATACATTGTCGGCAAACTCCGTAGCTTGCTAGCTTGTGCACGCCAGCTTTCTGAGACTCTTATTTTGGTAGCGCAGGTAGGATGAAGCAGAGCTTTTATTGTGCAACTGTGCAGTCGGTCTTTGGAGTTTTGACGACAGGTACGGCGCCAGAGTCTGTTGAAATAAAGTGTTTCTCGCCTTCCAGTCGGTAATTTTAATGAGCTGGCAGCAGCCAGCGTCATCTCAGAAGACCCTCGGGTGCCGTGAATGTCAATCAAGTGACGAAAGTGACGTCATAGTGAAGATTTATGATCGCTCATTTTTAGGACTATTTTTTTAATGGCTGGCTGGTGATCGACTGACACACCCTCCAAGATCGACCGGTAGCTCGCGATCGACGTAATGAGCACCCCTGGTTTAGAGGAAGTATAAAGAAAGGCAAAGTTGTGTTATAAATATATCTGCCATGCCTCCATGGTTTGATTGAAAATGTACGGGATTTATGGGGATCCTAAATACACAAAAACAGGTACCAATAGGTAAGAAAAGTTGGTGTTGCATAAAAAAAAACTTTAATACATCATCTGATTCACACTGATACTAACAAATTATATATTGAATAAAATATGCTTTATAAAAATGTGTTTTCTGTGTTTACTTGTTATAAAACATTTTGAGAGAATCAGATCTGTTGCAAAAAAATCGGATTGGGTTTGGAAATCATAAATGTTGATCGGCACATCCATACAATAAACATTGTATGAAGTGGCCACACCTTTTATCTCTACTCCGCACTTAACCAAATTGTTGTCTTCTTTAATTGTGTACAAAAAAAAGAAAATCACTATATCTCATTCAGTCATCTCTTAACACACACACACACACACACACACACACACACACACACACACACACACACACACACACACACACACACACAGCTGTATTTTGCGTACATGAGTGCATCTGCGTGTACATAATGGGGTTGAGGGGAGCCCTCCTCAGTCACCATCCACAGACCTAAGATGAAATACAGAAAACAACCACTCAAGAGTAAATGAATAAATAAGTAAATACAGTATGGTATGCAGATGAGGGTGACGAAGCCTCCATCTCAGCCCATTCTACAATGCACCCACCATTCATCACTTGCACATGCAAAGCGCCGTCTCCGGTCCTTAGCATATTCGCATATTATAATGAAGGCTTGCATGCAAATCAAGACGACCTTTTCCTTTTGGCTTTTTTTTTTTTTTCGCCTCAGGTTTTTACAACTTTACATTAAGAGGTAGGGAGTGGAGAGTAGTGGCTGTAATGGCTATTAGAGCGACAGGCTGAGTGTGTGACGTTGTGATCTAAACTCAGGGACGTGGTAATTAGGCTAATCTATTACCAGACGGTAGCTGTCAAGAGATCTTTATGGCAAAGGACGGACTTCCCAGACACTTTATTTATTAAAAGTGTCTGTGGTCAGTTTAATACACGGAAAAATGCACTGGTAAAGAAATGAACATTATATATTGGGCTTTAAAAAGCCCCTGGACCTCTAAGGTGCATGCAGAACATTATTGCATAAAAATTATACCATGTTAAAACAAGATTGAGATTGATTGGACACTTTTTTTAGTGAACATAATGGCTTGTTCTAACAACAAATCCATTAGGCAGTAGTTCTAAGAGGCACTGATAAATCCAAAAACTATTTAGTATAAACATGAATTGCTATATACTGTAGGTCTGGGGTCCCCAACCTTTTTTGCACCGTGGCCGGTTAAATGTGGGCATTATTTTCAGGGACTGGCTTTCCACTCGTTCCAGATAAATACAGCAAAAATAAGTGCATGAAAAATACAACTGACTATAACGCTAAATTAGTGGGAGCCCTGGGCTTGTTTCTTTGCAGATGGAAATCAGCCTTTGGCTACAATCTGTCACATGTATGTTTTATATGTTCATTAATGTGCATTGTATCATGTCACTAAGTTATAACTAATATAACAACTTCCTATGAGGAGTTTTATTGTACATCATGCCTCGTCAATTACTTTGACTCGTGAGAAAAACATGTGTCTGGGGGCTGGTATATCTGATTTTTAGGAACACTAATACAAAACCTCACAATAATGTCTGATTGAATGCTAAAAACGTTATGACAGACCGCCTTAAAAAACGGAATGGAATTTTAAGTTTTTTTACTGAATGAGATACCCAGAACGTACATGAAAATAAAGAATGTGGGATTTACAATATTAACTATGACTGATAAAACACTGAATATTGACAACATATGAACGTCACACCCCCTCTGGATCAACATATTTTACAATCAAGCGAAACGCAATAAAAATGCAACAAACACAGCAAAATATGAACACAAAGGGTAAAAAACCCCCACCTACAATCTGATACATCTGATTTATCACTAAACTTTAGAACTTTGTTCTAAAAATCTCCTTCTGTGTTTGTCCCTGACACCTGCATTTCAGGCTGGCCGCTCTGGAAACACTCTGTGGAAACGCTCCCCACCCACACTGCTTGGTGCCTCGTCTGAGCTGCTGTGACGTAGATTACCATAGTAACTAGTATATCATGCAAAAGCGCAGATTCCAACCATTGACATACTTTGTAAAGTTCAAGACTTACGGTCATTTGAAAACATCAGTGCACATCATAATGGCAGCTACATTTTCCATCTTAAAGATCTAAAAAAAATCATTTGGGAATGTCCGGCGGGCCAGATTGAAAAGCTCAACGGGCCGCATGTAGCCCCCGGGCCTTAATTTGCCCAGGTCTGGTGTACATCCATAAACAATCTTATTGGTGTGTTTAGTGAAACAGGCGAAAGTTAAGTCGGAAAAAATGCAGTTGTTTATAAATTATTTAATGTTTCTCCGCGGCCTGGTAGCAAATGCGTCACGGACTGGTGGTTGGGGACCACCGCTGCAGGTGACCAGCGGATGGGGAGACAAGCAATCAGTTCTTTCCCTCGCTTCCTGTCCACCAGACCCAGTCCTGGCCTGCCGGCTGGGTTATTGTCCAAAGGTATCCATCCCTCCAGTGACTTTGAACTTGCTCGGATGAGGCATAAATATTGAAACATTAAAATGAATGATTTGGCAGATACATATGTAGGGGGGTGATGTTATGTGTGTGGATGTAGCCAATGTGTATGTGTCTGCAGTATGCGGATTGAAGTAGCGGAAGGCGATAGAGACAGGAAGAGACGATGGACGGGGGGAGGGAGGGGCGTAGATGAGACAGGAGGCCCACTGAGAGAAGAGACAAGGCCTTCACCCCTCTGCCAGGCTGCATTCTAGCAGGCCGACAGTTATGGATAGGAAACATTACTGCAGCTGGTAATTAAAGCAAAAACTAATACTGTCTGTTGGATGAGGGGGTTTCATAGTGAGCATCCATTTGTCACTGCTGCACACTTGCCAAGGCCAGATTAGATCTCTCACAGAGTGCCGCTGCATACGGAGGATCTATCATCGATCTATCCATCCATCTACTGATCTAGTCATCCAATACCAGAACTAACAACGTAAGCGTGAACAGCCTCAAGACAAAACAGCTGGTCTCACCGCTCAAAAATACATGTATGCAAGAGAGACTCCTTAGCGAGGAAGTTAGCGACTGACTGACTGACAGTCAGTGGCAGTGGAAAGGCCAACGGGTGGGTGGGGGTAGGCGTGGGTGTGGGAGATGAGGACATGGAGGAGGGGATGCCATGTCACCAGACAGAGGGGATCGGTGACACTGAGCGTGTCACTGGGTGACGGCTGCACTCTGCTAGGACCAGTAGCCCCTCCAGCGCTGTCAGTGGAACCGGCAGCTCCAGATAGTGACACTACCAGCCATACTGACAGGCCAAACATGACTCGTCTCCACTCTTGCTACAGACAAGGCCTGGCGGCACACAGACACACGGGGATGAAGCGACAAAGATGGGGGGAGGAACGGAGTGCTTAGATGTCTCTTAAACTAAACAAACTGAGCACAGTTTCCGGATAATGTCTAAAGTGCCGGTATCAGAGATATTACTAGCATCAGTAGTTATGACCCCACACACATTGGGATAGGGTGCCTAAAATAAATATCACTTCCTTGCCTTTTAACTGTAACTATGATCACATACTTAGGGCAGTGAATAGGGTGATTTTTGGTCATATTTTAGACTTCAGAACCCCTGTTAATCCTGATGTTGCATTGTCAATTTTGCCCATTGTGGGAATACAAGACAAAATATTCCTCATCATCAGCACATTTAATTAAAATATGTTTTACACCTGGAGATGCTGAATGAAATTAGCAAGTTTAGTTTCCTTCATACAAAGAAACCAGTATGTAGAATTAATTATGGAATGGATTAAGCAAAGAAATCAAATAATGTACTAATATGATCCACTTCAAGAAACTCTTCAAACTTAAAGTGTTTACAAAGTACCGTATTTTTCGGACTATAAGTCGACGTTTTTTTCATAGTTTGGCTGTGGGTGCGACGTACACTCCGGAGCGACTTATGTGTGAAATTATTAACATATTACTGTAAAATATCAAATAATATTATTTATCTCATTCGCGTGAGCGACGAAGCAAATGTCCGCAATCGTCACACACACGTCAGCAATCGTCACTCACACGCCAACCAATAAGAATTTGGTGGGGGCGGGTCATGGCAGAAGTGCATTGTGGGTTTTGGAATGCTAACTGCTATATGCTATACGCTACTGCCGGAGCAATTAAAATAGATCACTTCAACAACCGCGGTAACTTATAAAAACTGAGAAGGACTGAACTAAAATGGCACCAAAAAGGAAATCATATACTGCAGATTACAAACTGGACATAGTGAAATATGCACCAGAAAACGGCGATCGAGCAGCAGAAAGAATGGACGCTAGCGGGGCGCATACCAGAGGCGACACCGAGGAGGAAGATTTCATGGGATTTAGCGATCGGGAGTGACATATTGTTTGGTAAACGTATAGCATGTTCTATATGTTATAGTTATTTAAATAACTCTTACCAAAATATGTTACGTTAACATACCAGGCACATTCTCAGTTGGTTATTTATGCGTCATATAACGTACACTTATTCAGCCTGTTGTTCACTATTCTTTATTTATTTTAAACTGCCTTTCAAATGTCTATTCTTGGTGTTGGGTTTTATCAAATAAATTTCCCCCAAAAATGCGACTTATACTCCAGTGCGACGTATATGTTTTTTTTTCTTTATTGTGCATTTTCGGCCGGTGCGACGTATACTCCAGAGCGACTTATAGTCCGAAAAATATGGTACAAAGAAGAAGAACCATGATAAACATTATGAATTTATTTCATCTATCCATTCATTTTCAAAATAATCTTACTGATCTCACTATATGAAATGTAACTTACTTCACCAATTATTATTTATTTGTTTTTATTGTTATTACTTATGGAGTATATTGTGAATAAATTGAGAACAGGAAGTGAACAAAAGTTTTAGCAACTGCTATGTAAAGGAAAAGGGGTAGGATTAAATAAGCTCTGCTTCTTCCTACTCCTTTTGGAACATGTTGAATAGAGAAACTGGAAATTGTGATGTATCATGTTGTATGCATGCATGTTCGAAATAAACTCAAACTCAACTCAACTTAACTCAGTTTATGAGTGCCCCACCCTAAAATAATTTTCAGATATGAGCCTCGTTTGGCTATTTTTTCGCTATAAATGCAAGAAAAAATCTGAGTAACGGACCAGCTTCAGATAGCTTCCCACACTAGGGGGCAATGCAATGACGAAGTGAAAACTCCGTAATATCCCCCCAAAAATTTGGTGTCTCATTCGCTAGCATTAGCTAATAGCTGGACAAACAACGTTTAGTTTTTCCCCCAACCATGACAACAAAAAACGTGAGTGTGAATGAGAGATGATTAATTGAACTAAATAAAGAAATCATTGAACAACATAAAACTAGATTTGCACGTAGCTGACTTGGCAAAGCAGTATGAGCATAGTGCTGCAACAATGTGTACCATACTGAAGTAGGAGGAGTAGATAAAGGATATGATAAACGGCAGCTAAGGGCTTTAAAATGTTTTTTTTAATAATGGACATTTATCCATGAAAGTTGGAGAAACTGCTGATGGTGTATTTGCCTGTCAAAGACCATACTCCAAGATAAGATGTACATTATTATTACATAAAACAACTGTAGTACATTTTGATGAGTTACTTGGACACAAGATCTAGAACTTCCATCCATCCATCCATCTTCTTCCGCTTATCCGAGGTCGGGTCGCGGGGGCAGCAGCCTAAGCAGGGAAGCCCAGACTTTCCTCTCCCCAGCCACTTCGTCCAGCTCTTCCCGGGCGATCCCGAGGCGTTCCCAGGCCAACCGGGAGACATAGTCTTCCCAACGTGTCCTGGGTCTTCCCCGCGGCCTCCTACCGGTTGGACGTGCCTTAAACACCTCCCTAGGGAGGCGTTCGGGTGGCATCCTGACCAGATGCCCGAACCACCTCATCTGGCTCCTCTCGATGTGGAGGACAGACCTGGCAGGCCCAAACGCATTGTGAGGGTCTGCTGGGAACGTCTGGCAGAGTCTCCTGTCAGAGAGAGTTTCAATTCCCACCTCCGGAAGAACTTTGAACATGTCACGAGGGAGGTGCTGGACATTGAGTCCGAGTGGACCATGTTCCGCGCCTCTATTGTCGAGGCGGCTGATTGGAGCTGTGGCCGCAAGGTAGTTGGTGCCTGTCGTGGCGGTAATCCTAGAACCCGTTGGTGGACACCGGCGGTGAGGGATGCCGTCAAGCTGAAGAAGGAGTCCTATCGGGTTCTTTTGGCTCATAGGACTCCGGAGGCAGCGGACAGGTATCGACAGGCCAAACGGTGTGCGGCTTCAGCGGTCGCAAAGGCAAAAACTCGGACATGGGAGGAGTTCGGGGAAGCCATGGAAAATGACTTCCGGACGGCTTCGAAGCGATTCTGGACCACCATCCGCCGCCTCAGGAAGGGGAAGCAGTGCACTGTCAACACCGTGTATGGTGCGGATGGTGTTCTGCTGACCTCGACTGCGGATGTTGTGGATCGGTGGAGGGAATACTTCGAAGACCTCCTCAATCCCACCAACACGTCTTCCTATGTGGAAGCAGTGCCTGGGGAATCTGTGGCGGGCTCTCCTATTTCTGGGGCTGAGGTTGCTGAGGTAGTTAAAAAGCTCCTCAGTGGCAAGGCCCCGGGGGTGGATGAGATCCGCCCGGAGTTCCTTAAGGCTCTGGATGCTGTGGGGCTGTCTTGGTTGACAAGACTCTGCAGTATCGCGTGGACATCGGGGGCGGTACCTCTGGATTGGCAGACCGTGGTGGTAGTTCCTCTCTTTAAGAAGGGGAACCGGAGGGTGTGTTCTAACTATCGTGGGATCACACTCCTCAGCCTTCCCGGTAAGGTTTATTCAGGTGTACTGGAGAGGAGGCTACGCCGGATAGTCGAACCTCGGATTCAGGAGGAGCAGTGTGGTTTTCGTCCTGGTCGTGGAACTGTGGACCAGCTCTATACTCTCGGCAGGGTCCTTGAGGGTGCATGGGAGTTTGCCCTACCAGTCTATATGTGCTTTGTGGACTTGGAGAAGGCATTCGACCGTGTCCCTCGGGAGGTCCTGTGGGGAGTGCTCAGAGAGTATGGGGTATCGGACTGTCTGATTGTGGCTGTCCGCTCCCTGTACGATCAGTGTCAGAGCTTGGTCCGCATTGCCAGTAGTAGGTCGGACACGTTTCCAGTGAGGGTTGGACTCCGCCAAGGCTGCCCTTTGTCACCGATTCTGTTCATAACTTTTATGGACAGAATTTCTAGGCGCAGTCAAGGTGTTGAGGGGATCCGGTTTGGTGGCTGCAGGATTAGGTCTCTGCTTTTTGCGGATGATGTGGTCCTGATGGCTTCATCTGGCCAGGATCTTCAGCTCTCGCTGGATCGGTTCGCAGCCGAGTGTGAAGCGACTGGGATGAGAATCAGCACCTCCAAGTCCGAGTCCATGGTTCTCGCCCGGAAAAGGGTGGAGTGCCATCTCCGGGTTGGGGAGGAGACCCTGCCCCAAGTGGAGGAGTTCAAGTACCTCGGAGTCTTGTTCACGAGTGAGGGAAGAGTGGATCGTGAGATCGACAGGCGGATTGGTGCGGCATCTTCAGTAATGCGGACGCTGTATCGATCCGTTGTGGTGAAGAAGGAGCTGAGCCGGAAGGCAAAGCTCTCAATTTACCGGTCGATCTACGTTCCCATCCTCACCTATGGTCATGAGCTTTGGGTTATGACCGAAAGGACAAGATCACGGGTACAAGCGGCCGAAATGAGTTTCCTCCGCCGGGTGGCGGGGCTTTCCCTTAGAGATAGGGTGAGAAGCTCTGTCATCCGGGGGGAGCTCAAAGTAAAGCCGCTGCTCCTCCACATCGAGAGGAGCCAGATGAGGTGGTTCGGGCATCTGGTCAGGATGCCACCCGAACGCCTCCCTAGGAAGATTTAGAACTTAGTTGTTTTTATTTAAAAAAATGTTGATGATTTAAAAAAATCTGTTCCTATAATTGATAATTGGAATTTCAATTATTTTCAATGGGGAACATTGATTTCAGATAGGAGTATTTTGAATTACGAGCTCCGTCACAGAAGGAAACAACTAAGCACCACTTATTATATTACCAAATACCGTATTTTTGGACCATAGGGCGCACCAGATTATAAGGCGCACTGCAGATGAGCGGGTCTATTCAGGTCTATTTTCATACAAAAGGTGCACGGGATTAAGGCGTATTAAAGGGGTAATTTTTTTCAAAATTTAAAACACTTCCTTGTGGTCTACAAAACATGTAATGGTGGTTATTTTGTCAAAATGTTGCATTGATTATGTTATACAGACCATCTTCATGTCGCTTTCTGACCATCTTTTCAATATCCGCCCTTTTGTGGACGGCCTTATTTTTGTGGACGGCCTTATTTTTGTGGCTCCACTTTGACAGCGTCTTTTCCCCGTCATCTTTGTTGTACCGGTGTAGTGTGCAAGGACGGAAGCAGAAGAAGTGTCAAAAAATGGAGCTAACTGTTAACCCACTACACCGGTAGTTTTTAGCACTTCCATAGCGAGTCTACTGACAGATATAAGTTAGAACTTTACACTACTTTATATTACAAATGGCAACAGTGGAGGATGTATGCCCCATAACAAGAGGATAGAGAAAAAGAAAGAGCTTATCCACTATGGTGTTGGCACGGGCTATCATGGCGGACATTTTCAGGACTTATGCAGATCTGAAATACACATCAGCAGGTACCAGAAGGTAAGAAAAGTTGGTTTTGCACAATATTGCGGAAAAAATTGCCAGGTAATATGTCTGCTAATAGGTGCCATTTTGCGGTCCTTATACACACAAACCATAATAATACTTGTATGTTGAATCACTGTAGGTGTAACTACGGTGGCCGTAATGCGCCGACAATCCAAAGTTGTACTAAAACATTTTGACAGATTTTTGAGCGCCGTGAGTTATATATTCTATATTCTCAATGAAACATCAAAGTTTTGGTGTTGTTTACTGGCGTCATAGTGCAGTCTGCGTGCATCACTTATGTGTGACTGCCATCTACTGGTCACTTTTATCATTACACCATGTACCAAATAAAATAGCTTTAAGGTCGGTAAGCACAACCATAATTATTCCGTACATTAGGCGCACCGGGTTATAAGGCGCACTGTTGATTTTTGAAAATATGAAAGGATTTTAGTACGAAAAATATGGTAGTTAGTTTTTTTCATTGTTATATTTACACTACAGGATTCCCCTAATGATAATTTTAAATACAATAAGAATGTGCAAAAAAAAAAATAGTTTTACATTATTTGGCTTCTACAAGACAACCGTGTGTGGGGTGTATAGCAGGTGGGAGAAACGAGAGCTGACAATGTCAAGATATAGACGGAAATACTGTATGTTCTCAGGAGCAAAAAAAAAGGGGTTGGAAGAAAATGCCCGAGGGGAGAGTGAAGAAAACAGAAAGGAGAGAGAAAGAGGGCGTAGATGTAGAGGACTCGGTGAGGGACTGTGCAGTAGTGAGACTGATCGCTGTTGATCTTCACGATAAGCGCTCCCGACAACTTGTGACCAAAGTGGCGCTTCGACACTAATCGGCCGTGAAGGCTGACCTGCAGCGAGGCAGTGCAGTTCAGTTCGTATAGGGCTGCCGCTGCCGCGCAGACGAGATGAACCCAGACAGGAGACATTCAGGCATCAAAACTCCCTGAGAAATTGCGACATAGCTTCAGTGCACTGTGAAAGGAGCATAAGAGGGAAAAACACAAGCAGTGATACTCTGTGCTCTTGGCAGTCGAGGCAGACGTATCTGGCTGAAGATGAAAAGAGAAGGACAGAGGCATAAGAGAGAAAGGGGGTTGGGAAGGTGAGGTGTCTTTATGAGAGGAGACAATAAATATGTGAAATAAAATAAAGACAGATCAATGTTCAATTATTTGGAGACCAACCTTGAACAGCGTGTGTTAAACCTCAGATTGACTTCAAGGGTATTTGTAATGCATGCTGAATACTCATATGCTTCAGAAGTGTCAATGGGTTAAGATAATAACTTTGATTTATTAAGTATGCATACACAGTATGTTTGGTCATGTTGGCACACAACTGGTATATCATTACCAAATGTTTTCTCTTGACAGCGTGCCAGTTATGGTTGTGCTTTATAAATGATATACAATCGAAGCGATGCTAATTTTACCTACAATGTAACCTATGATAGAGATTAGAGATGTCCGATAATATCGGCCGAGAAATGCTTTAGAATGTAATATCGGAAATTATCGGTATCGTTTTTTTTATTATCGGTATCGTTTTTTTATTTTTATTTTTTTATTAAATCAACATAAAAAACACAAGATACACTTACAATTAGTACACCAACCCAAAAAACCTCCCTCCCCCATTTACACTCATTCACACTCATTCACACAAAAGGGTTGTTTCCTTCTGTTATTAATATTCCGGTTCCTACATGATATATCAATATAGTCTGCAGGGATACAGTCCGTAAGCACACATGATTGTGCGCGCTGCTGGTCCACTAATAGTACAAACCTTTAACAGTTCATTTTACTCATTTTCATTAATTATTAGTTTTGATGTAACTGTTTGTATATTGTTTTACTTTCTTTTTTATTCAAGAAAATGTTTTTAATTTATATATCCTATTTTATTTTTTTTAAAGTACCTTATCTTCACCATACCTGGTTGTCCAAATTAGGCATAATAATGTGTTAATTCCACGACTGTATATATATTGGTATCGGTTGATATCGGTATCGGTTGATATCGGTATCGGTAATTAAGGGTTTGGTCAATATCGAAATATCGGATATCGGCAAAAAAACATTATCGGACATCCCTAATAGAGATTTTAATTATATCGCCCTATCGGATAACGCAATTTGTTCATCTTAGCACCTCTGTTTGGCAAAACTCCACATCATGTCCAAAACTCAATTGACTTTGTAGGGAAGATCAGGGATTAAAACTGGGCAAAAATGAAACTACAATTCCATTCGATGTCACCTCCCTGTTTACCTGTATTTCAACCCAGGATGCAGTAGAGACGGTGAAGCAACTTCGCCTAAACACTACATACTTTCAATTAATGGTAACGTTTTACAGACAAAAACATGATTGTGCCATGGAATCCCCTGTATCCCCAATAGTAGCAAACCTTTACATGGAGGACATGGAAAAGAAAGCTCTGAGCTCTTTTAGGGAACAGCACCAAGATATGTAGATGACACATGGGTGAAAATCAGAAACCAAGAAGTGCAAGCCTTCACGGAGCACATTAACTCACTGGACAAAAACATCAAGTTCACACATGATGTCAAAGACAATAAGTTGACTTTTTTGGACTGCAATGTCCACCTTAGAGAAAACAGGGGCCTCCATGTCAAGGTTTTACCAAAAACCCACACATACTGATCAATAACTACATTTTGACTGACACCACCCATTGGAGCACAAACTGGGCATTATCAGAACCCTACAACACAGAGCTGATAATGTTCCTGACAGCCCACAGGCCAAAGAAAAAGAGCTTAGACTTTTGAGGGAGGCCCTCAGCTGGTGATATGTGAAAAGTGCATCCAGTTCCAGAAATAACATGGATGAGATGAAATAACAAATTGATGACAAGGAAAAAGGTGAGAGATGCAAAAATGTTGTCATTCCATATGTATCAGGTCTATCTGAGAAACTCTGAAGAATTTTTAACCAACACAACATCCCGGCACACTTCAAACAAGGTGACAACCTGAGACAGAGACTGGTGCATTCTTAAGACCGAACACCCCACAGCCACAAAAACAATCAAGTGTATGCTATCCAGTGTAATGATGATACATATATTGATTCATATATTGGGGAAACAAAACAACCACTAAGCATGGCACAGCATAGACGGGCAAACTCTTCAGGCCAAGACTCAGCTGCCTACCTGTACCTCAGGGAGAAACAGCACTCCTTTGAGAACAAAAAGAGGGAAGCCATCTTTGTTAAGGTTGAAAAACCATCCCTGAACAGAGGATGTGGTCTGTGACACCACCCACCTCCCACATACAAAACATTGTTTTCAACCATTCCTTAAAGACTCTGCAATTTAGCCTCCAACAAACAGCAGTTAAAACCATTCTGCTCACAGAAGGTGACCAGAACTGCATTTGTTTACAACTGAATGGAATCCTAACGTGGTAATAGTCGATCCACGGCGATTGTTCTGCCAGACAATACCTCAATGCAAACAAGGGGAAATTCAACAACTGTCGTTGGCTTTGACAGTCGGATTGCTCGTTTGCATCAAAACAGTTATTTTTCGCACAACAATAAGGTGAAACCATCCTTGCCCAGGCATAACCTCCAGGTTTTGGAGTATAAATATTTGGGGTTTTGGCAACAGCTGCTCGACTAGATCTGACCAATCTAAGTCTATGAGCATGAACTGATGAAGCCTACTGAGATATTGGCACCAGCCGCTAGACAATATCTGACCAATCTAAGTCTAAGACTAGATCTGACCAATCTAAGTCTATGAGCATGAACTAATGAAGCCTACTCGGATGAGAGGCGAAACGTCTTCTAAGACAAACCAAACAGTCCATTTGTGATCGATTGAATGCCCTGAGATTACAATGACCTGGATGACAATTTGTTAACACATTTTAAATCAGGCTGCAACAAACGTATCATGTACCTGGTGTCCTATGGTGGATAGCTAGCATGACTAAATTGTCGTGAATTCTGGAATAGAAGCATCTACTTTTTTATTATGCTTTGAACCATGCGGCTTATAAAACGGTGCAGCTAATTTATGGATTTTTTCTTTGTTGACGTCCATAATGCAAATAGTTTTAAAATTAAATAGGCAAAGACACTTGTCCAGGGTGTACCCCGCCTTCCGCCCGATTGTAGCTGAGATAGGCTCCAGCGCCCCCCGCGACCCCGAAGGGAATAAGCGGTAGACAATGGATGGATGGATGGATAGGCAAAGACACCGAAAAGGTGTGGTATTGTTTGTGCTACGGGGCCATCCTTTGGACGAGTCCGCTGATTGCGGGTGCTGCAGTGCCCTTCTGTTTGGAGCTGTTCCCTCTTCTAGCCATCCATAGCACTCATATGACTTCTTAATTCATCACTCCAAGCAACGATTGCAAGATTTACAATATAACAAACTGTTTATACTTACTAAACCGTCCCATGTGTGATGTCTGTAGGAGTGTTTTCATGCATATTTGTTGGCATTAGCTAATATGCAAACACATTTACGAATGTCTGTGTTAGTATTATCAACATGCATTATTTTTGTATTGTTTCAGTTTCACAAATTCCTCAGTAAATTCACCAAGATGACACCGTGGAGGTAGTGGGTCTGTTTAGCTGATTGGAGAGCTAGCTTCCGCAGCTAGTAGGTCCATGACGAGGTCTTCTGTTTTGTTTGATCAGCCATATTACTGCTGTGTTACAGGCACTGTTTTTAAAACATGTAAAGTATGTTAATCAATATTTACAATATAGTTATGTGTAAATAACTCATTTTACAACGTATTTATCAGCGGCTTATAGTCCGATGCGGCTAATATATGGAAAAATATTATTTTTCCCTGAAATTTAGTTGGTGCGAATTATATATTGTTGCGGTTTATAGTCTGAAAAATATGTTATGTCCATACACAGTGTGTATTCGCTGTGTAAAGATGACAAAAAAAAAAAAAGAATTCCACATAAGTACCCGTCACACTATAATGTCACAGTGTACCCACTGTTAAAAAAAAACCCACCCACCCCACCTGCAGGTGGGGTGGGTGGGTGGGCTCGTGGGGGCCCGGTTGTCGGTGGGGCGGGGGCGGTCTTCCCGTCCGGTTGTGGGGAGTCTCTGGGTCCCTTGGGCGGGGCGTCTCGCCTTTCTGCCTGTGTGGGGTGTGGTCTCTCGCTGGCTTGGGGTCTGGCTGTCCCCTGCTTTTCTCGTACCCTGTCCTCTGCCGGGTGCGTCTGTCTGCGGCCTGCTGCTGGCCCTTGTGGGCGGTACGGTGGGCCGGGCTCTGGGGTTCCTGTCGCTGGCCGGCTTGGCTGCGTGGGGGCGGTGGTCCCTGGTTCCCTGGGCACCACGCCTACTGTTTGTGGGTTGGGCTCTCGGGGGTGATGGGGCCGTGCTCTGGCTCCCACGCACTCTGGGAGTCTAATGTATTGTACATGCAAATTCACATATGCTCACATACGTACATAGGTACCTACGCTCCCACATACATACACAAATACAGTACATATTTACCTACCTAAAGTTCGTACATCCACACGCACATTCAATATACAAACATACACATACACATACTGTACATATACATTCACTGTACAAACACATATACACATTCTGTACATATACATTCATTGTACAAACACATATACACATTCTGTACATATACAAGTACATATGCATACTTACACTCATGCACATAATCACGTTTCATCAAACATATATTAACGTTGTTGCCCTAGGGTAAACTGGGTGTAACACATGGCACACTGACAAAGCTTAACCTATTGTGACTATAACAATCTACAAGGTTAATGTACGTTGCTTCTCTTTCTCCCCCTCCATTTTTCTGCATTCTTTCGTATCCCAAGTTATCATTACGTATATGTATTGTTGCATTTAAACAACTGTATTGTTGATAATAAAGGTAAATTATTGGTATTGTTCATTATCAATAGCGCTATTTCTATTGGTATTTGTATCGATCCATTTGTAGTGTAATAATGCTCATTGTCATTTCTGTATTATTTTTTATTTTTCGCTAACTGCTTATTTGCTATTACTTTTACCATCATATTTGTACATGTCGTATTTGCTGATGTTGCTCTATTGTTGTTGTTGTTGTTGTTTGCTGTTGTTGTTTTTGTCTCTCTGTCTAATCCCCCTCTTGTCCCCACAATTTCCCGCTCTGTCTTCTTTTTTTTCTCTTTCTATCCCCTCCTGCTCCGGCCCGGCTGCACTAAATGATAATATAAATACATTTAATAAAGTCAAATACAAATAAGGCAACAAGAGAAGTATCCTACACTTCTCTTTTGTAAATAAAATCTGAACAGCCGACATGGGCATCTACATCAACTATATGATTTGCCTGAGAAGCTGGAAAGGACACAAAAAAAAAAAAAAAAAAAAAAAACCCTGCAAAACATAAATTAACCTCATGATTTTGTGATTTTGCCTTGTTTAGCATGTACCCAGCATTGCGAACTTATGAATGTTGTTTCAGGGAAGATGTTGATCTCTATCTATAAGCTAATGCTGCGAAATAAGACAGGATGTTTTGGGCAGATCTTACAGGGTTTACTTTGACATTCGCTACGCCAACTAGCAGCAGGGAGGTGTGCAGCCCAAATTCTTGCTCGCAGCCTAAAGTATAACAATTAACCAAGGGACAATTCATATGCTAACAAACGCGTAAGCTGGTGTACCACTGTATTAGGTATCGATACCACTGAGCTCCAGCACTGATCTCAGCATCTCAAACAGTGCAGACCGGATCATCAGGATATCAGACAGAGGAACAGCTTAGAATGTGGTCTTTTTCCAAAATAAAAAAACCTGGGGTGACCCTTTGATTGCTGATTATATCACTACATCAATGTGATAACCACTAGCACCAGACAAGAAATCAATGGGCCTCTGAGTTTTCAACATGAAGAACTAAAGGTCTTATTTTCCAAGAAGAAAAACACAGAATGACTGGATTATAAAGCAAATATAATAAACACTGAGAGTAAATCACATGATGATAAAAACAGAACGTGATGGTTTAAAACAGAAATTGTTGTAGGTATTATTTTGAGCAAACCAGCCAGTACAAGAGTAACCTATATAAAGAATAATCAGTAAACTCATCAGTCCTTATATAATCCATCCAAAAATTATTTTTACTCAAACAGGGTTTTTTTGAGTTGCATTTCATGCTAACCACTATGCAAGACCGTAGGTACCATCATACAAACAGAACATTTGTATGATCATATACTGCATATAGTTCACTTTATAATGTGTATTTGTAAAGTTTGACCATACTGTTCAACTGTGATGGCATTATTTTCTGGAATAGTTAATTCACTTATATATTCTGATGCAAAACAACTAGTAAAGTGATGGCAACAATGACAAAAAGAAAACATAACTTAAAGCCTCACACAATGAGCATGCATCACTCAAAAACAAACTAGCATGGGGACTACCGTATTTTCCGCACTATAAGGCGCACCTAAAAACCACAATTTTTCTCAAAAGCTGACAGTGCGCCTAATAACCCGGTGCGCTTTATTACGATTCATTTTCATAAAGTTTCGGTCTCGCAACTTCGGTAAACAGCCGCCATCTTTTTTCCCGGTAGAACAGGAAGCGCTTCTTCTTCTACGCAAGCAACCGCCAAGGAAAGCACCCGCCCCCATAGAACAGGAAGCGCTTCACCCGCCCCCATAGAACAGGAAGCGCTTCACCCGCCCCCGGAAGAAGAAGAAAAAACGCGCGGATATCACCGTACGTTTCATTTCCTGTTTACATCTGTAAAGACCACAAAATGGCTCCTACTAAACGATCCGGTTCATAAAAAGACGCAATCTCTCCATCCGCACACGGATTACTACCGTATTTCACAGCAACTGAACCGCACTGTGGAACGGGAGCACGTACGGTGAATATTCGCACCACAGGGAATGAGAAGTCATCCTTCACTGTGGTTCTAGCTTGCCATGCTAACTTCCACTCATGGTGATATTCAAAAGGAAGACCTTGCCAAAAGAGACCTTTCCAGCCGGCGTCATCATAAAAGCTAACTCGAAGGGATGGATGGATGAAGAAAAGATGAGCGAGTGGTTAAGGGAAGTTTACGCGAAGAGGCCGGGTGGCTTTTTTCACACAGCTCCGAAGGCGAACACACCTTCACTAAGACGGGCAGACAGCCTCGGACGACATACGCCAACATTTGCCAGTGGATCGTAAATGCTTGGGCAGATATTTCGGTCACAACTGTGGTCCGAGCTTTCCGGAAGGCAGGATTCACAGAACAACAGCGACACTGACTCCCGATGACTTCTACGAGACGGAACCGGCCATTTTGGATCCCACGCTTGCGCAACTTTTCAATTCGGACACCGAAGACGAAGAATTCGAAGGATTTACGAATGAAGAATAACTTCAGAAGGTGAGCGCTATGTTTATTTTGTGTGTTGTGACATTAACGTTCGAGCAACATTATGTTACTATTGCTCTACACCATTTTGAATTTTACTATGTTTGTGATTGCACATTTGCGTACATTTTGGGACAGAGTTGTTAGAACGCTGGTTTTCAATATATTATTAAAGTTTGACTGAACTATCTGACTGTTTTTTTGACATTCACTTTAGCGCAGCGTTTTTTTGACATTCACTTTAGCGCAGCGTAGGCGCGGCTTTTAGTCCGGGGCGGCTTATTGGTGGACAAAATTATGAAATATGTAATTCATAGAAGGTGCGGCTAATAATCCGGTGCGCCTTATAGTGCGGAAAATACGGTATATGTGGTACATCCACTATACGTTGTATCTGAGTCTGATCATGTGAAACTGTTTAATAATGGAAAGCTAGAGTAAACTTCACTTCACCACAAGCAAATACATGTGGTTGTAGTTTTAGGTTATCCTGAAACACACATGTGCACGCATATACATATTGGTTGGTTGAATCTAAGACAGAAATAGGGATTCTAGAAATATTCACTTATTGATCTGTTGTTGAAAGAGCGTATCTCTTTACATAGGGTGCAGACCACTGGAGCCAGTTGAGCTACACATACACACAAACACACACGCACACATTCAAAAATACACGTATAAACAATTTGACCACAAACAAATAATGCAGTGAGTACATGCTGTCATCTACAAAAAAAATCTCAACAGGACACATTGCACAAAGCAAACACATCAGCAGAACGTGAAGCTTACAAATACAGAAGTTGCAACATGAAAATGTAAACCCACTACCAACTGTTTCAAAACAATGTTTACAGCAGTTGAAAACAGTTTCGTAAAACACAGGTAATGTTTGGAATAAAATAAATAAATACATCTCCTTCCTTACTAAGCACCAATACATGTCTTTACATCCTCTTCCAAACTGTGTAAATGTGAAATAGAATGATAAAATGTGCATTTTTGAGACAAGCCTAAATGTTTGTAAAAGTTTAACATATTAATATGGTGCATAGTCGAGGAGACAAGACACATACAGTATATGGGCTCAATTTACTAAGATCGAAATATCACGAACTAAACAGCGTGTACATAAAATAAAATAGCGTGTACTATGAGTCGGCGTGTTGCGTGTCATCTACGCAATTAAATAGTGGTGCGGACCACCTTATTTAAATGAGGATTTTGCGTGCATGCGAGGCTTTTACCACAGAGACACTTGATCAATTTCTGCACATTCATGTTATCATGCTCCTCCTACCTGTGTGTGGTGTGTTAAACCCAGCAGCACACATCAGTAATATTTAACACCTTTTCTGAATCGCAATCCAGACAACAGAAACATATGTATACTGACACTTAATTCTGGCTGTGGATCACATCACCAGTGCATTAGTAATATATTTCCTACATAAAAAAAGAACGACATTAAAAAAAAAAACCCAGCAGACACCAAAATGCATCAATTACATTTATTTTAATCAGCCCCATAAGTCATCCAGCAGCAATAAAGATTATATATTGAAATTGCTGAATAGACGATATGTATATATATATATATATATATATATATATATATATATATATATATATATATATATATATATATTATTTTTTTCTGACCGGCCAAAATTTTGTGACAGACGGAGGACAAAGGATTCTCGTCTGTCCATCGAGCACTTATCCTCCAGCCGTGTGTGGAACTGTCAGTTTGCACCTCCGTCTGACACATGCCAACTAAAATGCAAAATAGTGCTTGCAAAACGGTGATGGGTGTTGATTAATCATATTGTGCATGCTAAATAATTATATTTGCATCTTATCCTCCCAGTATTGTGCTCACGTATCCACTTTGCACACGTTCAATAGATCAGCGTGTTTTAGTACACGCAAACCTTTAATAAATCAGGCCTTATGCCCAAATGCAGCTGGGGTAGGCTCCAGCCACCCCCACAATCCTGAGAGGGACAAGTGGTAGGATATGGATGGATGGTTCCGTAGTGTCCGGTATTAACTATGATCACTTGAGCTTTCTGTTTTTGTGCTTAATGTATGTAGCAAATAAAACTACCACTTTTTATTACCTGCTGTTTCCAGCCGAGTTTCACTTTATCATTACCAAGACATTCTCATGTAGAGCAGTTCTGCCATGTAAATTAAACTGTTTTTTTTCCCTTCCCTTCTTCAGCTGATTGTCAGAGCACCTTGCTAGAAGCAGCATGTTTGTTTGTTTGCATGTGTAGGAGTGTGCCAGGTTTGCTGTTTGTGTGAAGCAACAAGTGAGCTTGTGAATGTGTGTCTAAGTGGTGTGTGCACAAGTTATGGTATTTGCAAGACACACACAAAAAACACACAACTCCCAGTCAACCAGATGTGCTTGTGACCCTGAGCACAGCGACTGATATGCAAAGTCGGATGCCTACGCGGTCGCTCTTCATTTCAGCGCCGGTACTACCAACTGTCACAAACAATGGGGAGATATGCATACCGTGGGCTAAGGTTTGCTACAACCTGATCTAAATGTAAATCATATTTCACAGTTTCTCCAGAGACAAGCCAGTCTGCCACCCAGTCAACCAGTCAATGAGCAACATAGTGCTTTGCTGTGTTTCAAAGGCTACTGCAACTTGGTAATTGACAACACATGCAAAAAGGCAATCAACCATACCCAAAGCTCTGCCTTAAAATATGGAAAGTTCCCCAGTTTCATTTGTAGATTATCAAATGAAACAAGAGAAATCAGCAGACTGCATTACTCTTCCTTTTGAGACAATGTCTCTTTTAAAACAGAAGTTAGTTTTTTTTCTGCGTATCTTCTGAAGAAACAAAACAATTGTTGAGCATCTGAACTGATTTCCATAGAAGACAAAAGGTAAATTGTGAATATAAAATAAAACATTTAGGGATTTTCTCAGTCACAAAAATGGCTTTTTAACTGAAAAAAGGTTTTGTGACTATTGGTATTTTTTTCAATACACAAAAATGTTTTTTTTTTTGTCATAACGGTACCCTGACCCTTGTTTGGTGGGCTCCAGCATAGTCACAATTTATTTTGATGCCACTGATTCATGGGATTCAAAAAGTTTATACTTCCCATTCCCTTTTGAGATATGTTTAATTTAATTTTTAATTGTATTTTATTTTCTTAATTGTATTTTCTTTTCTTTTTTGTGAAATAATAATATTGCCATTTAGCACAAGACTGTTCACTGGAGATATGTATGCATATTATGTACTACATGTATGATGTGGAGCTGACTATGACATACTCATACTCAAACAATAATAATAAACAACAACAACATTGTAAAGCCTTTAAAGCACTGCTGTTAAATGTGGTTTTCCCGGGTCAACACACTGAGCCAACGTGACACTCATTGACTATTTAGCGTCCTGCGTTGCTTGGGTCTCAAGTAATTAATAATGGCTACTGAAGAGATGCTTGCATTATTGGAGCCAGAACTAATCAAAGTTGAAAAAATTGTCACTTTTGCTCAAGATGTTGAGGTGTTTGTGGTTATGAAATCACCTCGACACATAAGCATAAATTAGGCTTAACAGATAAAGGGCATGTTTTGGGACCTGAAAGCTTATTTGAGGAGGGCTGTCAAAAAAAGCAAGTGATGAAAGTATTGTATTTTCTAGTTTCGGTAAAACCAACTACGAATAATAGCAAAGGGCAGACAGGAAAACAGAGTGTAACAAGCAAGGATGTAGGAATGAGTTTAACAGTGGGGGTGACACTATCGGAAACCTATTATAACTATAACCCTATAACCTACCCCAAAATCTTATAAAACTGTGTAAATACTTGAATATTTGAATTGGATTGTAGAAAACTCAACTTGACAATGGTCCTCATTTGTTACTGGATATATTATAAACAATAATATAATTTCTATTGATTATGATCTGAGCTCACATCCTAAAACTATGTCTGAAATTCACTCCTATTTCTATTATTATTATATAGTATTACAGTTATTTTCTTTGTTAAAATTGTTTATTTCAAAAGTTTAACCGAGCTAATAACATATTTCACGAATCAATTTATGACCTCACCTAAGCTTTCTTTTTTATTCAGTCTCGCCAATTCTATAGCTTCAAATGCCTTGCTACTCTGTTTATCATTCTCCTGATAAGAGATAATATACATCAAATCAAATATTATGTCAAACACGCTCACAATTGGACGCGTATGCTTAGGTGTAAGTCCTGTTGTTTGATTAAACTATTTTTTTCTCTCGTTGGTATTGTGCTGAGATGAGATGGCAAAACAATTGAGTTAGTGTTGACGTTACTTGGGAACACTGACCTAGTTATCAATCAAATAATGGATGAGTGACCATTCCAGAATTAATATGATTTCACTGAGAAGACACGCTTTCTAAAAAATAATGTTAACATACGGCAAGATATTATAAACAAGCAATATTTTTGGCAACTTATCCTCCACACAGTTTTAAAGATTTTTCCATTGTCTACCGCTTGACCCACTGGCCTGCAGTCTTTCGTTTCTCTAATGCTCTGGTGAGAGCCGGTGAAGAAAGGGACAGGCCAGTGACTTGAGGCTCTGGTATGCTTTCAAAATTAAAGCACAAGAGTCAAAGATTTAAAAATCAGACCGTTTTCTCCTCCACAGTATAGTTTTAGGGTAGGACAAATTGGACAAATGATCTGTCCCAGATATTCTTCCTTCCGTCCCCCCGTTCCAACGCTTATGCTGACTGGATAATATTGCCATACCTTACACAAGTCTAAGGCATTTTACCCCATACCAAAAAATATATATATCCTGCTATAGCAACAACTCCATAACATAGCAGATGTGATGTAATACATGAAAACATAAAAGCAGCGTAATATAAGGTGAATTAGCTCTGCATGATGAGTTGACCGCATGCGTCATTGTGAATCTCTCAGCCCGACTCTGACGCAAAGCAGATGCCATCTGAGCACCCATGGCGAGGGTGACTCTTCTTACCACTGTGATAAAAACAATAGAGGTAATGTATTCAATAAGAAACAAAATAATGGGTGTGTGGCTGTTTTGAGGAGATAAATGTTCTCTATACCAAAAGCAGCTGTGCGATTAAAATGCATGTAAAGTTCTAAAATGTAAAAAATGTTTAAGTTGTCTAAAAACTGTGAAGCCACCTTTTTTTATATATAATGTTGTGTCTTTAGAACGTCCATGTGTTTTCATTTGAAAAAAAACTAATGCACTGTATTTTCCTCAAAACTGATAAAGATGATCAAGACAATAATTAATACCTAATTATTGCCATAGTTCCCAGATATTTCTGTAAACTCATAGTTCTCTTTGTTCAAATGTTTCATGCTTGAAAACAAGCCATAACTTAATAAGCAATGTATCACTAAGGCCCAGTTTACACTAAGCTGGATAAGGTTATCAAGGGTAAATCACACCTAACCTTATTCGTGTCCACACACAACAATGACACCGTTTAAGACTCCCGCCCCCCTTTGTCCGCCGGCGCAACTTATCTGAACAATATCCAGTGTTGTGGTATTTCAATTAACTGTAATCCAGTGTGTTGTGGGGTCCAATTGTAGTGAATCACATCTGAGCCATTAGACACGTAAACAATGTGATAAAGAACATTTTTACATCAATCAAACTAGGGATCTAGATATCTGGTCAGGACACTGCTCACTCTTTTGCCTTCACCTTCATTGTCCATTCGTTTTTTGGTGACTTTATATACTCTGGACCTCAGTGACGTGCGGTGAGGTTGATGGCTGGTGAGGCACTGACTTCATCACAGTCAGATTTACAAACATATGAACCCTAAAGAGTATCTTATTCACCATTTGATTGGCAGCAGTTAACGGGTTATGTTTAAAAGCTCATACCAGCATTCTTCCCTGCTTGGCACTCAGCATCAAGGGTTGGAATTGGGGGTTAAATCACCAAAAATTATTCCCGGGTGCGGCGCCGCTGCTGCCTACTGCTCCCCTCACCTCCCAGGGGGTGATCAAGGGATGGGTCAAATGCAGAGGACACATTTCATTACACCTAGTGTGTGTGTGACAATCATTGCTACTTTAACTTAACTTTAACTTTACACATACAAACTGTAGCACACAAAAAAGCACATTTAATAAAAAAAAAACGTTATTATGGTCTTACCTTTACTTATAAATTAAGTCCATGCGCCGCTGTTGTGCTGGATTAATGCACCCCTGACGGGAGTTTTATATCAACTAAAGCCCTCACTTAAACTTTCCACGTGCAAGATTGAATCTATTTAAAAAAGTGTAACCGAGGGTTTATAAATGTCGCCAATACTGTATGAAACTACAAAATAACAAACACGGAGGCTCCAGTTTACACGAGGACCACTTTATTTACCTTCTTTCAAAAACCTCCGCTCCACTCCGTGTCATCACTTCCGCTCTTAGCGCCTTCAAAATAAGAGCTCAAGGCATATACTGTATAACAGTGCATAACAGGAACTTAACATCACAAAGAGGAAAGCCCATGAAAATAGGTTACAAAAGTTATTTAATAAGAAGCCAAAAAGTGCAATAACAATAATGTTCGTGTTGGAGGAGTTGTGAATTAGATACACCTGCAGTCTGCAGGTGTACCTAATGTTGTGGCCCTGCAGTCATTCACAACTCCTCCAACACGAACATGATTGTTTTTGCACTTTTTGGCTTCTTATGAAATAACTTTTTTAAATAGATTCAATATTGCACGTTGAAATTTTAAGTGTGGGCTTTAGTTGATACAACACTCCCGTCAGGGGTTGCAATCTACGGCGGGGGTGCAGGAGGCGGGATTACTGGAGCCTCAGCCAGTGCGTCTTTTGCAGCCATTTTATGATCGCTCAGCACAAGAAAAACGTTACACACATACAGTTGTTGACAAATTACACTGTACATTATATACCTCAGCTAACTAAACTATGGAAATGTATAATATAGTTCATATAGCAATACGGTCTCACTGCACAGCAGGCCAGCAGTTAGCCGAGTCCGGAATCCATGTTGAGGCAATGAGTGACGTGCCTCAACTGGCTGCTGATCACCGCACCGTCTCTTCTCAGTATTTGAACGGCAAATGTGAAAATTCAGCGATTTTGAATAAAAATAATCTAAAACTGGTGAAGTTAAATGGAAAATAACTTTATAGTATAATCACTGGATACATATAACAATTTAATTTTTTTTTTTTTCTTTTTACATTTTTTTTCTTTCCATGATGGCAGGTGAGGCTTTGCCTCACCTGCCTCTAGTGACTGCACGTCACTGCTGGACCTACACGTTGAGTCCGCGATATACATGGTGGACAATAACTGATACAGTCTGCTTTGACAGTCCAAATGCATTCGCTGTTTCCCGTAGTTTTCCCTCGACGGCCAAGTAATACAAAGCACACGCTACCTTTTTTACGACATCCACTGGGAACTCGCATTCTCGTTGTCTCTCCTTCGACAAATGGACAAAGTTTTTCGCTTAGTAGAATCGCAGCTGACCTCAACATTGGAAAGTTCTCTTGCCGTCTGAGAAGTGTTGTATTTGAAATAGCTACACTCGCTTTCTCTTAAGGTATTCATGTGTGATTTCCACAAGTGTCTGTACATGTAGAAGAAGGAGGAACACGGGCATGTCTGGATGACTCGCCTCCATTTTTCCAGTGGTTAGCTCCGAGTTACGAAACCGCTTTATTATAAAGCTGGCTGTGGCGCGTTCTTTTTGGCATCACTTCCTCTCCGAACTCAGTTTGTAAACGATAGTGCTGGAGATTCAAGAAATACACGCTACACTTAGCCTGGTAAAAATGTGTCCGAGGAGGGGGACCTTAGACGCTGGTTTAGTGTGGCTGAAACGGGGCTTAGGCTAAATAATTATTTGTTTAAGGGGTTATCCGACTTGGTGTAGACATAACCTTAGTTACACACACAGAAATAGAAGCAATAAAGGCAAATAATTGTTCCCAACAGACTATGTTGAAGTTTGAAACAGAACACAAATGTAATCTTTATGACCAAAGGGGAATAATTGGAAGAGTGAAAAAAAAACACCTGATGTTGTGTTCTGTCACATGTGCTCATGTCCAGACAAATTAAAAAAAAGGGAACACATTAATATATCACTATAACATCATATCACTTGTATAGAATCTTTTTTTTTTATTTGTGGTGCACCTACTAATATGAAAAATATTTGATCACTAATAAAGGCACTTCTGCACTTGACCAAATATTATAACTATTTGAACAATTTTGAAAAAGAAAAACAAGTGTTGGGGGAATGTTGGTAATGTTGACTTTGCCCTGGTAACACATCCCCAGGTCTAGAAGGTGTTGCTGGTGTAAACCACAGCTGGAGTCTGGCAGTAACTGGGAGCATTTGATCTAAAAGTTTCCACAGAACTCACTCCTCTTCTGTCACTGAGGCTAGTGTTGCTCATGCTCAGTCGCGTCCCTCACCACAGGCTGTCCTTAATGACTCTTAGGATGAGGCAGTGCAGCAAAAAAAACTCATTGGGGAGGCTATTGCGTTTCCTCAAACAGACAGGACTACTAAGAAAATGTTTTGGTCAGCTTCTGATCTAAAAATGAATTCAAAACAAACATGAACTATACACAAACAAGTGAACTGAACCAGAGTTTGATCTGACCCATTACATTGCAAAAACAATGGCGCTAATATTAACCATTCTGTTATCAACATTACCTTAGTTTATGGCTTCAATGCACATTTTTGGCAAAAAGGAAAGCTGTATGTGGAAAAGTATATTAAAATGCCCAGCCTCTCTTGGCTTGGAGGGCGGTTGAAAACGTACAAAATCCCACCTTGTTTTGATCATTTTTCTTCTCCAACACACACATTTACCTGCACTCTAAAAACACACAGACACCGACCGCAAGACTCTTGTGACCCCTCTTTCTCACTCCTCCATCTCTCTTACTCTAATCTCACACTAATCTTTTCTCATTCTTACCTTCCCCAACTGACTCATATTTCACTGCTCATATCTTTACATTTTCTATTATCCTCCAATGAAAAATGTGACCAATGGAGGTGCTGTTTGGAAACAAAATATGAATCATCTTAGATTAAGATATGCTGTGACTATTATTAATTTGTTTTTAATTCACAGTTAACCATCACTGGCCTGTGTTTGAAACATTTATTGTCCTGCTACTTTGGACTCCAGAGTAAATTATTCTTCTCCAACTCACTGACATTTTTATAAGAAACACAACTATGTTCTCGAGCTTTTCCAACTTTAATACAAGGTTTTCTTTAAGAACAAAAACAAATGAAGTTCTGTTGACCACCAGATAGTGGAGTACGATTCGAGTTGGACGTCCGGTAAGTGAACACACACACACACGCACACACACACACACACGCACACACGCACGCACGCACACACACACACACTCAAACAAACACACACTTTGTGCCAGATACAGTAGAGGAATATAACAGTGGGGGAAATAAGAAATATGACGCCTTTAGCCATGGTGCAGCAGTATTACATGAGGTGTATTTTGAAGTTCTAATGATTAATCTTGTGTCATTTTATGACAAAAAATGACAGATTGCAGCAATCAACTTAATAAAATACGAGGCGGTTCCAGTGACAAGAAGACTCAGAAAGTTAATCTGTCGTTTATGAAATAACTGCTGGGATTTTATTGCAAAATAAACAACAAAAAATTCATTTTAGGCAAATTAGTACATTTTTACCCAATAAAATAACTTGTTAGACACACAAGTAATTAAAAGGGCGTATGATATTAATCTACATTTAAAACACTTTTTTGTGGTCTAGGTCAGTGTTTCTTAACCAAAAGGCTGGGACCCATTGTTGGGCTGCAAGCACCCTTCAAAGGGCCACCAAAAAAATTCTCAGCTGTGGTCCACATGAGCCGCAGCACTACAGAGTTGTAATGCACATTTCCACCACTTGTGGCAGTAATGACAATATCATCCATTCCATCACATTCATCCATTTTCTACCGCTTGTCCCTTTCGGGGTGACGGGGGGTGCTGGAGCCTATTTCAGCTGCATTCGGACGGTAGGCGGTTACACCCTGGACAAGTCGCCACCTCATCGCAGGGCCAACACATTCATCCTTCCATTTTCTACCGCTTGTTACCACTTGTGCCTCTCGGGGACGCGGAGGTGGCTGGAGCCTATCCCAGTTGCATTCGAGCAAAAGGCGGTGTACACCCTGGACAAGTCACAACCTCATTGCAGGGCCAACACGATATCAAACAAACAGAAAAAGTCTAGAGCTAAATTCATAAAGAAGTTTCTAAAGCGCAAAAATTATAACAAAATTTGTGAAGCTGTATTTTCATGTGCACTGGACTGTTTGATTGATTGAGTGAAACGTTTATTAGTAGATTGCACAGTGAAGTACATATTCCGTACAATTGACCACTAAATGGTAACACCCGAATAAGTTTTTCAACTTGTTTAAGTCGGGGTCCACTGATTCAATTTCTTAAATTGTATTTAAGAATGTATAATACATTAATTATTATTGAGTTAGGATGCATTTATTTTAGCACTGCATGATTCTATGTACATTTTAGTCCCATCTTTTTCAGTACCGTATTTTTCGGATTATAAATCACAGTTTTTTTCATAGTTTGGCCGGGGGTGAGACATATACTCCGGAGCGACTTATGTGTGAAATTTTTAACACATTACAGTAAAATATCAAATTATATTATTTATCTCATCCGCGTAAGAGACGAAGCAAATGGCAGCAATCGTCACACACACGTCAGCAATCATCACACACCTCAACCAATAAGAATTTGGCGGAGGAGGGTCATGGCAGAAGTGCATTGTGGGTCATAGGATGCTAACTGCTATATGCTATATGCTACTGCTGTAGCTATGAAAATGGATCACATCAACATTGGCGGTAACTTATAAAAACTAAGAAGGGCTGAACAGAAATGGCACCGAAAAGGAAAAAATATACTGCAGATTACAAGCTGGACGTAGTGAAATATGCAGCAGAGAACAGCAATCGAGCAGCAGAAAGAAAATGCATACATGTCATCGGATTTAGCGATCAGGAGTGACAGATTGTTTGGTAAACGTATAGCATGTTCTATATTTTATAGTTATTTGAATGACTCTTACCATAATGTTACGTTAACATACAAGGCACGTTCTCAGTTGGTTATTTATGTGTCATATAACGTACACTTATTCAGCCTGTTGTTCGCTATTCTTTATTTATTTTAAATTGCCTTTCAAATGTCTATTCTTGGTGTTGGATTTTATCAAATAAATTTCCCCCAAAAATGCGACTTATTCCAGTGCGACGTATATATATATGTTTTTTTCCTTCTTTATTGTGCATTTTTGGCCGGTGCGACGTATACTACGAAGCCACTTATAGTCCGAAAAATACGGTATATTTAATTTGTTTTAACTTTTGTCATCAGCCTGACCTAAGTCTTGATAATTATGTTTTCATTTCATTTCATAGCATTTGACAATGTTTATCCAGTTAAACCAGGGGTGTCAAACCTACGAACCGCGGGCAACAGGTTTTATCCGACCGCGTGATGAGTTTGCCAAGTATTAAAATGAGCTGCATTTTTATGAAAGGAACTGCTGTTCTTAATGTGTCCACTGGATGTCACAATAGCAATTCTGTTAGCACTAGCAAACAATTGATACCGGGGTCAAGAGGTACACTGTAAAGGGGGACTGTGGCTCCTCCTCCTCAACCCACATGAAACTTAAAACCTGCCGTTTTATGTCTTCTGCTTCGAACACATCGTTATTTGGCACTCTTACTCCCCCATTATGTCTTTGTCCAAAACGAGAAAATGTAACCCTTTTGAAATGTTTTTTTACTTCCGTTTCTTACATATACGTGGACATGACAAAGGAGGTATGTGATACCTAGAAGAGTTTACATGTGACTTAAAGTTTAATCCTGGCTTTGTAGATACACTGAGACGAAGTCTAAGCTCATTGTGTTTTTGAAGCTGCAACAATTTCCTCAGAATTTTCAACAAACTTGAAGTGTTTTGTCTGGAGGATTATTTGTGATTTGTATGTTTTCAGAATGTGCTTGTTCTATTTTTGGCCAAAGTAAAACAAAGAAAAACAACTTGGAGTTGTATTTATGTTTAAGTTATCATGCCATGATTTTACCATTCCGGCCCACTTGGGAATACATTTTTCTCCATGCGGTCCCTGAGCTAAAATGAGTTTGACACCCCTGAGTTAAACTATATGTAGGTTAGATATAATTATTGAATAGGATTAAGCCTGGACCTTCTGTTGTAGAAAAGTTCAAAGGGTCAAAAAGATTAAGAACCTTTGGTCTAGACAATATGTATTGCATTTGCTTTGGTTTAAATTTTGCTTGACAAAACATTTATAACCTATTTTCTGAAAGATGTTCGTTTGTGGGGCCGTTCCCAGATGGAGGATGAAACTGCGCCCCACCCTCTTCAAAAGTATCGTAATTTATCTTTCGAAAATGTATACTGTTAAATATTTATCTTGAAGAAAAGCGTATGACAAAGGAGTCCCGCTGCGGCCAATACCGACCACAGCTGAGAAACCGATCTTTTTTGGCAGCCCAACTCGCCCAACAATGGACCACAGCCCTATGGTTAAGAAACACTGCTTTAAGAAAGACACAATTCAAATTACTATGTTAAATACATTCAATAAAAATATACATTGCATTTAATGCGTGATTATATAATTCTCTTTTTTGCACTAGTATAACTTCTTTCTGATACAATTATTTCTATGTGATATAAGCCCACCACATACAGTGTTAAAAGGAATTGGAAGTTGGTATGTGGTAATTCTTAGATCAAAGCCTTGTCACTGATTATCGCTGGCTCTCCTGTGCCTACTGCAAATGGATTACATCAATCAAATGCTGTGGCAGGGGAGATCTAATCCTGTCAAGCAAGACACATCAGGTTAATGAACAAAGGAAATGGAGGTTGGAGGAAGTATAAAGTTAAAGAGAGGCATAAACAGTATGGAATTGAGAAATAACATAATGGAAGACGGAAAAAACCAAAACATAAGATGAACTCATTTATTTCCTCGCACAGCATTGTGTAAGTGTGTGTATTTGTTTATGAACCCACGCATGTCTGCATGTGTGCAGCTGCTGTTAAGAGTATGTGTGACACTGTCTGCTTCCATGCATCTGTGTTTAATTAAAAGCAGAGTTTTGGCTTCCCAAGCCAATGCCGCACGCGCACACACAAACACACCCGTACAGAGCAACTAAACGAGCAAGGGAGGGTGGCTGGCCCTAATGTGCATAATTAACTTAACCTCCATCACTTGACTTTAAAAGGGCTGTTTGGAGGACTGAGCCAGGCAAATGGAGGCTGGGAGAGTGGTCCTTTATGTCTAAAATATTCATTACTGCATTTCAGAGCATTTTCGAGCATCCTCTGATTTTTGTTTTCTCGTTCAGGAGGACAGATTGTTGTTAAGCACCTCTGAGACGACCGAAGAGGCTGCTGGGAAATGGGGCTAGTCAGTATCACAAACAACCCACACAAAATCCCGCACACAAACATACTTGCACAGCAAATGACAAAACTTGAAGAATGGCTACAGTCCTCTACCTCAACTATAAACCTTTGACGAGACACGAGAGAAAGCCTTTGCATGAACCAATCAAAGATGTTGTCATGATTCCAGACAAATTTGAGAAAAGGGAGGAGGACAGGAATGAAAGAAAATGGCAAATAAAATCTCTGAGCCCTCCAGCTTGGTCCTTTTCTTTCTCCTTCTCTTCACCCTGCTGTGCCAGAACTGACTGCTACCAGCCACACACTTCACCTCCCATCAGGGTCAGGGCACAAGCAAAAAGGTCAGCAAACTAAAAGCTGATTGGCTGGGACGGCTCCGGTCAACATCGGGTAGCCAATGGGTATCCTGACGCACCTGATGTGACACACACTGCTTCAAGCATCCTCTACACAACAGGCAACAAAGTACTAACCTAACATCCTGCACGGCTGTGCAAATAAAGATACAAGAACAGACGGTCTGTGCCGATAAAATACTAATTCATCACATATAAATTATGTTCAGGACTTGACTTAAATGTGTGCAATAAATACCAAAAGTGCCCTACGCAGCTGGACCAACTTCCGAGGTCATTCCAGGCCACAAACATTACAAATGAAGTACAAATCAGACTTCATGGATTAAAACAGTGTTTTTCAACCTTTTTTGAGCTAAGGCACATTTTTTGCGTTGAAAAAATCCGGAAGCACACCACAAGCAGAAATCATTAAAAAACAAAACTCAGTTGACAGTAAAAAGTCGTTGTCGCAATTGTTGGATATGACTTTAAACCATAACCAACCAAGCATCACTATAGCTCTTGTCTCAAAGTAGGTGTACTGTCACGACCTGTCACATCACGCCGTGACTTATTTTGAGTCGTTTGCTGTTTTTCTGTGTGTAGTGTTTTAGTTCTTGTCTTGCGCTCCTATTTTGGTGGCTTTTTCTCTTTATGTTGGTATTTTCCTGTAGCAGTTTCATGTCTTCCTTTGAACGATATTTCCCGCATCTACTTTGTTTTAGCAATCAAGAATATTTCAGTTGTTTTTATCCTTCTTTGTGGGGACATTATTGATTGTCATGTCATGTTCGGATGTACATTGTGGACGCAGTCTTTGCCCCACAGTAAGTCTTTGCTGTCGTCCAGCATTCTGTTTTTGTTTACTTTGTAGCCAGTTCAGTTTTAGTTTCGCTTTCCATAGCCATCCCTAAGCTTCAAAGCCTTTCTAGGGGCACTCGCCTTTTGTTTATTTTTGGTTTAAGCATTACATACAACGTTTACAAAGCAATTAGCTACCTGCTGCCACCTACTGATATGGAAGAGTATTACACGGTTACTCTGTCGATCTCTATACAGCACCGACACTCAACAACGACACTTTATTTGCAGATTATAAGTACTGGTTTGCATAAAATATTTTTTAACCAAATAGGTGAAATTATATAATCTCCCACGGCACATCAGACTGTATCTCACGGCACACCTGTGTGCCGCGGTACACTGGTTGAAAAACACTGGATTAAAGCATCATTGATGAAACTAAAAAAAAACTAGAAAACTATATTAAACTGTCCATATAATAAGCATATACATTATATCTTCCCTGTAATAACCGGACTGCTTAAAATACTTTTTTTTCCTGTGGCTCTAAGTGAAGTACACCATGAAAGCCTTTTACTCAGCTTCATAAAAAGCAGGAAAAGTCAATTGATGGCATTAAAATGGATGTATTCACATTTCTGTGTATTAAGCAGTGGAAATGCATATTCATATTTGTCCGGTAGCTAATTATACAGTAATAGGAGTGTGTAACTTAATGTATGTGTGTATGCATGCAGTTATTTAATGGGTAATTAGCGCTAGATAAGAAACTAATAAGCATTGCACTTCAAAGACTGGCTTCTATTACTGGGAGTCAGCAAATGAATTGACAGAATAAAAATGTTTTTTAAAAACATTAGGGCGATGTCGGATTTTGTCAAACTACACACACACACACACACACACACACACACACACACACACACACACACACACACACACACACACACTTTGCACTCAGACTGCATGATACATTGCCTTTCTTTGTGAGTCTCTTTTAAGAGTGTTCCTTCTGTCTCTTTGGCTCACAAGTAGTTGACTTACACAGGAAATGTGGGTACAGGTAATTGTTGGTGTTGTGCCCTTGAGCATACATGCCAACTTGGACAAGTTAATGAACAACTTATTTGGGCGTATTGGGTGGGCTTGTTGTTAGCTTAGCTGTGTGTGTGTGTGTGTGTGTGTGTGTGTGTGTGTGTGTGTGTGTGTGTGTGTGTGTGTGTGTGTGTGTGTGTGTGTGTGTGTGTGTGCCACTCATTAAGTAATAACTGAGCTTAAAATTTCCACCATCCTCAGCCAAATTCCTGTTAATGGCTGAATAAATATTTTAGGCTAATAAGCATCCGACCACATTGATGGTTAGCTTTGCATATGTGATTTGCTGCTTTTGGAAATTAAATATCAATGAGGTTTGTACTATGTAGGAAAA